>NC_081559.1:150113524-150132911 GCF_022355385.1 Mustela nigripes
GCCCGATGTGGGACTCGATCCCAGGATGCTGGGATCAAGTCCCACATCGGGCTCCTTGCTCCGCAGGGAGCCTGCTTCTCCCTCTGACTCTGCCTTCCACTCTGTCTGCCTGTGCTCGCTCTCGCTTGCTCTCTCTCTGACAAATAAATAAATAAAATCTTAAAAAAAAAAAATTCAAGATGTATGCCTTCAATCAAAGAGTATGAACGGAGTTCGGTCTCTAAGGCACACAAGTAGGTCCACAAAGGAGACAAGTAGGTCCACAAAATAGCACCAACAGAGTAGTCACATCAATAACAAAAGGACTTTCTCATCTCATCCTCATGGTGTACTGAGATACCCACGTAACCAATAAAAGTCTCAAGGTTTGTAGGTACCACTTTATAAAGTCGGGATTATGTTTGGACTGGTAATTACAGCAGGAGAAAAAGCTGCTGGGTAGTCTTAAAATTTCTAATAATTTTTCAAAAATATTTTACTTACTTGACAGAGATCACAAGTAGGCAGAGAGGCAGGCTGAGAGAAAGAGAGGGGGAAGCAGGCTCCCCGTTGAGCAGAGAGCCCGATGTGGGGCTCGATCCCAAGACCCTGGGATCATGACCTGAGCTGAAGGCAGAGGCTTTAACCCACTGAACCACCCAGGTGCCCCTCTAACAATTTTTTTGTTTCAACTTTACTGAGGTATAATTGACACATTAAATTTAAGATATTTAAAGTATATATCGTGGTGCTTTGGTATGTTTATATAGTGAAAGAATTCCCCTATCTAGTTAATTAACACACCTATCCTCTCACATGTTTATCTTCTTGTGTGTGAGAGAGAGAACATTTAAGTTCTATTCTTTTACAGTTTTTGTATAATTTCAATTCTACAATACAGTTTTGTCAAGTATAGTCACCTTGTTATACATTCATCCTCAGAACTCACTCATCTTAAAGCTGAAAGTTTGTATCGTTTCACCAAACTCTCCTTCTTTTCCCCCATCCCCAGGTAACCACTTTTCTACTGTCTATCAGTCTGACTTTTTTTTTAGATATCACATATAATTAATATCATACAATATTTGTCTTTCTCTGTCTGACTTACCTCACTTTGCTTAATGCCCTCAAATACCATCCATGTTGTCACAAATGGCTAGACATCCTTCTTTTTCATGGCTGAATGATATTCCTTCAAATATACACACCACATCTTTATACATTCATCTTTTGGTGGATTGTTAAGTTGTCTCTACATCTTGGCTAATGATTAATACAGAGGTGAACATAAAAGTGCATATATCCCTATGATATCTTGTTTTCATTTCCTGTGTATATTTACCCATGAGTGGGATTGCCAATCATATGGTAGTTCTGTTTTTAATTTTCTGAGAAACCTCTATATTGTTTTCTAGAGTGGCTGAACCAATTCATATCCCTCCCCAGAACATCCAAATGTTCCTTTTTCTCTACATACTTGCCAACATTTGTTAACTCTTGTCTTTTTAATAATAATGACTCTAAAAGCTGTGTGGTGATATTGAAGTTTTCATTTGCATTTATAATGATTAGTGATGTTGAGCATTTTTCATATAGCTGTTGGCCATTTGTAGGACTTCTTTGGAAAAACATCTATTCAGGTCCCCTGTTCATTTTTTAATCAGATTGTTTTCCTGCTATTTAGGTGTTCTTTATAATTTTGGATATTAAATCCCTATCAGATATATGATTAGCAAAGAAATAAAAGGCATCTAAATTGGAAAAGAAAGATAAAACTGCCTCTAGTTGTAGATAACATGATATATATAGAAAACTCTAAAGACACCACCAAAAAAACCATTAGAAGTAATATACAAATTCAGTAAATTTGTAGGATACAAAATCACTATATAAAAATCAGTTGTATTTGCATACACTAATAATGAATGATCAGAAAAATATATTGATAAAACAATATCATTTATAATTACATCAAAAGAAATAAAATACCTAGTAAATTTAATCAAGAAATAAATTTGATCAAGGAGGTGGAAGATCTGTACACTGAAAAGTATAAGACATTGATGAAAAATTGCAGAAGATACAAATAAATGGAAAGACATTCCTGCACCTATATTGGAAGAATTAATATTGTTAAAATGTCCATGTTACCCGAAGCAGTCTATAGATTCAAGGCAATCCTTATCAAAATTCTAATACCATTTTTCACAGAAAGAGAACAAGCAATTTAAAAATCTATATGGAACCATAAAAGACCCCAAATAGCCAAAGCAATCTTAAGGAAGGAAGAACAAAGCTGGAGACATCACATTTCCTGATTACATACTGTATTACAAAGTAACAGTAATAAAAACAGCATGGGATTGGCATAAATACAGACACATAGATCAATATAGAATAGAATAGAGAGCCCAGAAATAAGTCTACATGTATGTGGTCAGTTAATTTATGACAAAGGAACCAAGAAAATACAATGAGGCAACAAGCTTTTCAATAAATGGTGTTGTGAAAACTATACAGCCTCATGCAAAAAAAAAAAAAAAAAGAAAGAAAGAAAGAAAAGAAAAGAAAAAAAAAGAAAAGAAAAAGAAAGGAAGGAAGGAAGGAAGGAAGAAAGAAAGAAAGAAAGAAAGAAAGAAAGAAAGAAAGAAGGAAAGAAACTGGACAATTGTCTTATACCATATACAAAATCAACACAGAATAAAGACTTGAACATAAGACCTGAAATCATGAAACTCCTAGAAGAAAAGATAGAAGGTAAACTCCTGGACATCAATCTTCTCAGTGATTTTTTGGATTTGACAACAAAAGCCAAGGCAACAAAAGCAAAATAAACAAGTGGGACTATATCCAAGTAAAAGGCTTCTCTACAGCAAAGGAAAACCATCAACAAAATGAAAAGACAACCTACAGAATGGGAGAAGATATTTGCAAATCCAGTAAGTTTCATAAAAAATAAAAAAAAAAAAACCACCATGGTTTGCAAGGATTTTGCATAGAAAGGTGTATGAGGGAATCACAAACATCTATTAAAGAATATATGTGGGGCACATCGGTGGCCCAGTCAGTTGAGTGACTGATTTCCGATTTCAGCTCAGGTTGTGATCTCTGGATCATGAGATCCAGCTCTGTGTGGGACTCCATGCTCTGCACAGAGTCTCCCTGGGATTTTCTCTCCCTCTTCCTCTGCCCTTGCTCCCTGATCTCTCTCTCTCTCTCTCTCAAATAAATAAATACGTCTTTAAAAAGATTATATGTACTTTTATGGACACATATATAGGCATTATATAACCATAATATTATGCAAACATATTTGTTTTAATTAATATTTGAGTACTATGCACTTAACACAAATGCCTCACTTATTTTGAAGTTAAAAAAACATAAGCTAGATTTGTAAATAAACTTCCTGAAGAAAAAGTCATTTGTCTTCTGATGATCACTGATTTTCCCCATCTTTGTTTACATGAACTTAATATTATTCTTGAGAATCTAAACACATCAACTGCCTTGCAAGATCTCCTACACCTTCCCATTTTTATCTGTAGGTAAAACTAGTCATCATAGCTGGACTACTTTTTCTGATGCTGAGCTTGACCATTTCTCAACTGCTGCTTTTGATAAAAGACATAATCATCTGGGAAATATAAATGCAGTTTCTGGAGAGAGCTGAGTTCTTCTGAGAATGATCGCCTGGTGGGCCAAGTTCTGTCATCCAAACCTGACAGGAAGTTCACACTGGAATACGTGTTTAAGGGAGTGGGAATATGCAGACAGATTTTATCCTTTGTGTTTAACTTGGCAGTCTTTGTCCTCACTTCTCACTGCATTGTTTTAGAACGATGACATCTTCTTACATGACTCACATGACTAGGTTTTTAATAGAAAAACCTGCTGGTTTTCATAAGATTTGGGAAGACAGGGATGGATAGGGAGGCTGTTATAAAGTTTTTATCCATTTTCTAACCAAGCAATAAATTTAAAAAGCTCTATGTCCAACGTGAATCACAAATGGAGAAGTGCTGAAAAGTGTGTTCAAATTAATTTTCTAGTGCAATGGAAAAATACAAGAACTGAAATATCAGCTTCTGCATTTTCTCTTTTAGCTCCCCAGAATTTCTCTTTTTAATTTACTGCCCACTAAACTCATTAATTCCAACTCCATTCTCAGCTTTGTTGCCAAACATGGTTATGTTATCCAGATAAAGAAAAATACCGTAAGAGAGAATTGGATTCTGATACATGCTACAGCATAGATGAAGCTTGAAGACATTCTGCTAATTGAAATAAGCTAGACACAAAAGGAATCGATATTGTCTGATTCTACCAAATGAGGTGCCTTGAACAGCCGGATTTTGTCTTACATTCATAAAGACAGAAGTTGGGATAGTGATTACGTGGGGCTTAAGAGTAAGCAGAATGGGAAGTTACTGTTTAATGGATGCAGAATTTCAGTTTCAGATGGCACAGAAGTTTTGGGGATAGATGGTGATGGTTACACAACAGTGTGAATGTACTTAATGCCACTGAACTAAGAGGGTTAAAATGGTAAATATTTTGTTTATTTTACCACATCGAGAAGAGAGAGAGAATAAAGGCATAAAACAAATGAAAACATTTTAGACCATATTCTGATCTCCTAATTTTCAAGAAAGAAGATTTTTCTTATTTTTCCATCTTCTCTGCCTTGGTAATTAAAACTTAATGGCCTTAATTGAATAAGTAGTAACATGCTATGTTACCAAGTCTAATAGAACAGCAACAATAAATCAACAAAACCTACTTTGAGTATTCTTAAGACTTCACCTTTTAAATAATGTATATCTAACAAAGTAAATTAGTAAGAATAGAAAGAACAAAATCCAATTTTCTAACTTCCAGCTCCGTCGTGTTTATAATGGGGCTTTAATGGGAAAATATTTAGATCAATCCAGAAAAAGAGAAGATACAGAGAATGGTTTCCATGTGGCTGGTGGGAATTGAAAGAATAAGGGGTTATTTGAAGAGCTTCTTGAAAAATTTCCAAAGAAATTGGAATTTTATATGTTCCACAAGAAAGAGGGCTTATGAAAGCTCCGCCACATTACCCAGTGAGGTGGCACACTTCAGAGAGAATATCTGTGTGGTGGACCTGGAGAGGGTAGATAGACCACAGTGCTGCCTCACAAATGTCAGAATCGCCCAAGGTTAAGGGATAAGTGGGTTTAAAGCACAGCATGCCATTAGAGACCATGTAGAGAGATCAGATGTTTTTCTTCAAAGGCTTAAATTTATTAGACCCACAACATTTATACTATTCTGAATAGAATAGACATGAAGACATGATATCTGAGAGTGACAAAATCCAACTTCCTATAAGATCCATAAGAGTGAATTTTTTGAGTTGTAGATTAAATCTAACTTAAGAAAATAAGAGAATTCTTACTTTTTTTTACTCTACGGTAGAGTAAATTTTAGAGTCACTGAATGAGTTTGTTTTTTCCTGAAAAAATTTATGTTCTATCAAATTTATGTTCTATCTTATCCTTGATATCTAATAATACTTTGAAAAAAATAGATTTATCTTATTAGGAAACAAAAGCTATAAAATTTATGAAATACCATCTTAATTTAGCTGCCTGCGAAGTGATAACTATGTTTGATTCTAAAGTGCAGTAAATTTCTATTAAACCAGTGTTCTGATTTTGGTATTATTTTCCTTCTGTCCTATGAATTGTTTTTTACCTGGCTTTATTGGTCTTCCTTGTTTCTATTTCTCTTTTAATTGTAAGTTCACTCCAATCATTTTTCTAAAATATAGCAATATAGTGGCACCTGGGTGGCTCAATTGTTTAAGTGTCCTACTCTTGATTTCTGCTCAGGTCATGATCTCAGTGTCCTGAGATCAAGCCCTGAGTCAGGAGTCTCTCTCTCCCTCTCCGTCTCTCTCTTACCCACACTCTCACAAGTGCATGCTCTCACCCTCTGTCTCTCAAATAAATAAATAAGTAAACAAATAAAATATTTTTTTAAAAAAGGAAATATAGCAACATAAATAGAAGATAAATAAGCATAAGGCAGTTTGAACTGATTTTCTTCAACATATACCTGTTGGTATCTGCTTCTAGCAACAAAGAATCTGATTTATATTCTCTGTATTGAAATATATTTCTCTGATATTCTGCTATCCTTTTAGCCAATGCTTTTCTTCTTTTTTACTTTTCAGTCAGTATTATTAGATGATAAGTTTGTGAGTTTTTAAAAAACAATTTACTTAAATGAGATAGTACTATATTTAGTACTTTCCTTTTTGTAGTAACAAAAAAGGAGAGTGAATTGGATTCAATTCTGGGCTTCACCGCTTTTGGGCTCTATGACTCAGTTTTATTTAACACCTCAGTTTGGGGTTTCTCAACCTATAGAACACTGTTTCCTTATGTTCCATATGTTCAGATCTGAATGAAACAATTCATATGATGCTATATATTTCCTATTTTATAATAAATCTATATATTAGTGCTGCCTGTTACTTTCAATGTTAATAGAAAAATATATCTTGAACAATTTGGATTATACTTTTAATTATCTGTTTACTGCCCTGAGATTCATTCTCTGTTTCTAATTAGTATTGTCTAATGAAAAAAACTATCCAAGTTTTATGAAAAAGAAAATTAATGACTTTAATATGTAATTTTTTTCTTTGTACCAATTGAATGGAAAATATTCATAGGATGTTAAGTGGAGAAAAAAACGTGTTTTAGTCCTCCATAATAAGAAATGTGGTATAAAAATTAAATATGTTGCACACAATAGTATAAACATCTGAACTGAAAACAAACAAAAAATTATGTTCCCAGCAATAGATACCATATTTAATTTCTGAAGCCTAATATAGTTTCAGCTTAACTATAAGATATTTTAAATTAAATTAATGTCAACTTGAATATTATTGATTACATAGTTGTTCACGGACATTCGTTTTAATAGTTACAAAATACTTATGTTCCAAGAATTAAATATAATTTTGTCATTATATATATTTAAGTAACATGTTATGTAATTATTTACATGAGCCCTGGAAGTTAACTAGAATTTTTTTATTTAAAAGTGCCCTAGTGTCCTCATCTAAAGATCAACAAAATACTCCCTATCTTTCAGGGTTGTGAGAGTTAAATGAGACATAGCAGGCAATCAATGCAAACTCATTCCCTTTACTTATGTATAGACATCACTTACTCCATATGGCTTTTATTTCATTCTCTGTTTTCATAAGTAAAGTCAATATGAACAAAACCAAATGTAGAACAAGATTTTTTTTTAAATATTAATTCCATGCTCCAGATTAAATTTTGACATGATACAAACAACCCCCAAGCCCTCAGGGACTTTCAGCAACAAAGGTTTCATTTCTCACTCACTTGCCCAGCATAGGTTGACAATATATCTACGTTTTGCTGGGACTCAGAGGGTTGCTCTCACGTGGAGAAAAAAAGGAACAGTGTAGGAAACACTCAGTGGCTCCTGAAGCTTCTTGGAAATGGCACACGTCATGGCTTCTGTCACTGTATTCACCAAAGCAAGCTACACGGCCACCTCGGCATCAGTGGGGCAGAGAAGACTAAGCCTCTTCTAAGGGGGGACACAGCAGAGAGCTATTCACATGAGGAGGTTCTAAAGAGAGGCATCAAATATTTACATGATAATACAAGCTGTTCCAGTTATTATAAGAGTTAATTATCTTGGCAAATCATAATAATAGGGCAAATCATTCCTTGCTATATGCCTTATAGCAGTAACGGGAGGATAAAGTTTTCAATGACATATACAAACAATTTGAGGATTTCAGATAATAAAAAAGCCATGCTTTATATATTAAACGTTATAATTTCTCCTCAAATCCTTTTTTAAACTTAAAAAATAGCTCCATTGAGAAATAATGTATAGATATGAATGCTGAAGTTTATTTAATAGAAAATTATGCATAAATTATATTTTTCTAGATTTTGCTTAAGTGAAAATTCTACCTTTAAGTTTTAAAAAAGGTTCTTTTTTTGTTGTTTTTCTCTGGAATTCATGCTATGCATTCTATTATAAGCTTCAAACTTTAGGGATAATAAGATTAATTACTTTTAATAATCTTTTCTTTCTAGGATAAAACAGTGAAAAATTCCTTGTACTATAATGGAATTATTCCAGGCTTTGGAAAATGGGACCATTGCTGGACCAGCATTCCTAGGAATCTCAAGGATACTCTAGTCAGTTATTAAAGATACCAGCTCATAAGAAGCTGGGGATTTAAGTATGGCTATTAATTTGTTTCTGTTATTCATTTGAAATCTCTGTAATGATCTACTCAATTACCTTATAATTCTTTTTCTTCCTGCAGACCAGTTTCCTACTAACTTATTCATATAAATTAATTTCTACTAATATATTTATATTGAACAACAGAGTTTCCTTTCTATTCTTTTTTTCCCCCTGGATTTCTCTTTATTAGGTCTTATATCATAAAAGGAGTAAAAATACCTTCCATAACAATTTTTAGAGAACCAAAAAATTTTAAACAATATTTCTGACATCCAAATCCAAGTTAGCATATTTAAATTAAATACCATACCTTTGTTCATTGAAGTAGGCATAAAAATGAAACAAAAGTAGGAAGCTTAATTTTGCTTTTCCAAACCTATGAAACAATAGTTTTATTACATTTTAAACTTGTTTGCAAAGTACAACCAATTTTCTATGCATTCTAAAGTATGTGAGATGGCTCAATCCTTTTGGACTTCATATACAAAATGCTATAGATTGGATGGCTTATAAATAAGAGAAATTTATTTCCCACAGTTCTTGAGGCTGGGAAGTCCGAGATCAAGTTGCTAGTATGGTCATGTTCCTTTTCTGTCCATTGTCCTCATTTTTTCCCTCTGTGCCCATTTGGTATAAGGAGCTAGGGAGCGCCCTAGGATCTCTGTAGCATACATGTAACTATCCAGTTTTCCCAACACCATTTGTTGAAGACAGTGTCTTTTTCCCATTGGCTATTCTTGACTTCTTTGTCAAAGATTAATAGTCCATAGAATCATGAGTTTATTTCTTGGTTCTCTGTTCTGTTCTATTACTACATGTGTCTATTTTGTGCTAGTACAATACTGTTTTAATTACTATAGGTTTGTGGTGTACCTAGAGATCTGGAATTATGACAACCCCAGTTTTATTTATTTTTTTTTTTTCAAGATGGCTTTGGCTATTCAGATCTTTTGTGATTCTATACAAATTTTTGGATTATTTGTTCCAATTTCATGAAAAACGCTGTTGGTATTTTCATAGTGATTGCATTAAATCTGTAGATTGCTTTAGGTAGTATTGTTTTAACAATATTTGTTCTTCCCATGAGCAGGGACTATTTTCCCATTTGTTTGTGACATCTTCAATTTCTTTCATCGGTGTTCTACAGATCACAGGTCTTTCACCTCCTTAATTAAGTTTATTCCTAGGATAGTTTATTATTTTTGGTGAAATTGTAAATAGGATTATTTTCTTAATTTCTCTTTCTGCTACTTCATTATTACTATATGAAAATACAACAGGTTTCTGTATACTGATTTTGTGCCCTGAAACTTTACTGAGTCATTCATCAGTTCTAGTAGTTTTTTGGTGGAGTCTTAAAGATTTTCTTTCTTTCTTTCTTTTTTTAAAGATTTTATTTATTTATTTGACAGAGAGAGATCACAAGCAGGCAGAGAGGCAGGGGGAGAGAAAGGAGGAAGCAGGCTCCCTGCAGAGCAAAGAGTCTGGTGCGGGGCTTGATCCCAGGACCCTGACATCATGACCTGAGCCAAAGGCAGCGGCTTAACCCACTGAGCCACCCAGGCTCCCCTTAAGGATTTTCTATATACAGTATCATGTCATCTGCAAATAGTGAGAATTTTACTTCTACCAATTTGGATATATTTTATTTCTTTCTCTTGTCTGATTACTGTGGCTAGGGATTCTAGTACTATGTTGAATAAAAGTGGTAAGAAAGAACATCTTTGTCTTGTTCCTTAACTTACGGGAAATGTTTTTAGTTTCTCACCATTGAGCTCATGTTAGCTGTAGGGATTTCATATAAGACTTTTATTATGTTGAGAAATATTCTTTCTCAACCTACTTTTTGAGGGTTTTTATCATGAACAGATGTTGTACATTGTCAAATGTCAAATGTTTTACACTTTGCCAGTTGCATCTATTACAATTATCATGGTTTTTATCCTTTCTTTTGTTGATGTGATGAATCATGTCGATTGGTTTCTGATTTTTAAGCCATTCTTATATCTAAGGAATTAATCCCACTTAACTGTAGTGTATGATTTTCTTAATATATTGTTGGATTCAGCTTGGTAATATTTGGTTGAAGATTTTGCATCTGTGTTCATCAGAGGTATCGGTCTATAGTTCTTTTTTGTAGTGCCTTTATCTTATTTTAATATCAGGGTAATGCTGGCCTCATGGGATGAATTTGGAAGCTTACTGTCCTCTTCTACTTTCTGAAGTAGTTTGAGAATATAAGTATTAACTATTTTTTAAATGTTTGGTAGACTTCACCTATGATGCCATCTGATCCTGGCCTTTTGTTTGTTGGGAGTTTTTTGATTATTGAATCAGTTTTTGTGCTGGCAATCAGTGTGTTTGAATTTTTTTTATTCCTGCTTCAGTTTTGGTAGGTTATATATTTCTAGAAATTTATCCATTTCTTCTAGGTTGCCCAATTTGTTGGCATATAATTTTTCATACTGTTCTTTTTTAATCCTTTGTATTTCTGAGATGTCAATTTTTTTCTCCTCTTTCATTTCTGATTTTATTTGAGTTCTCTCTCTTTTGTTTTTGTTTTGTTTTGTTTTGTTTATGAGTCTGGCTAAAGGTTTGTCAATTTTGTTGATCTTCTCGAAGACCCAACTCTTAGTTTTATTGATTTTTCTATTTATTTTTAAATTTTGTTTTGTTTTGTATTCTCTTTTATGATTTTCTATTTTGTTTATTTCTTCTCTAATCTTTATTTTTCCTTCCTTTGACTGGTTTTGGGTTTTGTTTGTTCTCATTTTTCTAATTCCCATAGGTGTAAGTTTAGGTGATTTGAGATTTTTCTTGTTTTTTTTTTTTTTTTTTTTTAAGATTTTATTTATTTATTTGACAAGGAAAGAGAGAGAGAGTGAGAGGGAACATAAGCAGAGCAATTGGGAGAGGGAGAAGCAGTCTTCCTGCTGAGGACCCCGCCATCTAAGGGTGCTGGGATCATGACCGAAGCCAAAGGCAGATGTTTAACAACTGAGCCAGCCAGGTGCCCCCATCACCCCCCCTTTTTTTTTAAGATTTTATTTCTTGCTTCTTGAGGTAAGCTGTATTATAATCTTCCCTCTCAGAACTGCTTTGCTGCATCCCAAAGATTTCGGATCATTGTATTTTCATTTTCATTTCTTTCCCTACATTATTTGATTTTCTCTTTGATTTCTTGGTTGAGTCATTCATTGTTTAGTAGCATGTTATTTAAATTCTATATATTTGTGGTCTTTCTAGATTCATTTTTTGTGGTTGATTACTAATTCATAGCATTGTGGTGAGAGAAAAATACATGGTATAACTCTGATCTTTATGAATTTATTGAAACTTGTTTTGTGCACTACTAAATGATCTCTTCTGGACAATGTTCCATGTGCACTTGAAAAGAATGTGTATTCTTCTATTTTGGGGTTGAATGTTCTGACTATATCTGTTAGATGCCTAGGTTCAATCTGTCATTCAAAGCCCCTGTTTCCTTATTGATTTTCTGTTTGGTTGATCTACCCACTGATGTAACTGAGATGTTAAACTCCCCTACTATTATTGTATTATGATCAATTTATGTCTTTATGTTTGTTAGTAGCTGCTCTTTATATTTGGTGCTCCCATGTGGGGTGCACAAATATTGACCATTATTATAATCTTCCTGTGGGATTGTTCCCGTTATGATTATGTATTGTCCTTCTTTGTCTCTTGTTACAGTGTTTGTTTTAAAAGTCTACTTTTTCTGATGTAAGTATTGCTACCTTGGCTTTCTTTTTATTTCCATTCACATGATAAATGTTTTCCAGCCCTTCACTCTCATTCTGTGTGTGTCTATAGGTCTGAAATGAGTCTCTTATAGTAGCATATAGATGGATCTTGTCTTTTGATTGGTGCATTTAGTCCACTTACATTCAAAGTAATTCTTGATAGGTATGTACTTTTTGCCATTTTTGTTACTTGTTTTATGGTTATTTTTCTAGTTCTTATTTGTTCCTTTCTTCTCTTGTTCTATTCTCTTGTGGTTTGCTGGCTTTCCTTAGTGATACATACTTGGATTCTTTTTATTTTTTGCATGTCTATTATTAGTTTTGATTTGTGGTTACCATTATGTTTATATACAACATGTTATGCATGGAAGAGTATATATTAAGTTGGTGGTTGCTTAAGTTTGAACCCACCTAAAAGTACTAAATTTTTACTCCTCTTTCTACCACATTTAGGGGTATATATTGTCATACTTTACATCCTTTTATTTTGTGAATCCCTCTCTTTCTCTCTTTATAAATGTATATATATATTTTTTCCTTTCAGCACTTTGAATATAACATACAACTTTCTTCCTGCCTACAAAGTTTCTGCTAAAAAACCAGCTGATAGCTTTATAAGGTTTACCTGGTAACTGTTTTCTTTTCTCTTGGTGCTTTTAAAATTCTCTCTTTATCACTAATTTTTGCCATTTTAATTATGATATGTCTTGATGTGGAACTCCTTGGGTTGATTTTGTTGGGTGTTTTCTCTGTGTCCTAGATCTGAGTTTTTATTTCCTTCCCCAGATTAGGGCAGTTTTTAACTATTATTTCTTCAGATTAGTTTTCTTCCCCCTTTACTCTCTCTTTTCCTTCTGGGACTCATATAATGTGAATGTTGTTACACTTGATGGTGTTGCTGAGTTTACTTAATCCATTCTCATATTTTGTTATTTTTTTCCTTTCTTCCATTCAGTCTGATTGCTTTCCATTACTGTCTTCCAGACCACTGATCCATTCTTTTGCTTCCTCTAGTCTATTATTTGTTATATCTAGTATATTTTAAATTTTAGTTATTGAGTTCTTCATCTCTGATTTGTTCTTTTTTATGTTTTTATGTTTGTTGAGGGTCTCACTGAGGTCCTCCACTCCTTCCTCAAGTCTAGTGAGTATCTTTATCACCATTACTTAAAATTTCCTATCAGATGTACATATCTCCACTTTATTTAGCTCTCTTGCTGTGATTTTGTCCTGTTATCTCATTTGGGACATATTCCGCTGTCTTCTCATTTTGTCTAATTCTATTTATCTGTTTCACTGTGTTAAGAAAGTCAGCTATGTCTCCTAACATTGAAAGTAGTGGCCTCAGGAAGAAGAGGTCTTATAGTGTCCTGCAGTGCAATGTCCCCTGTTCACCAGAACCTGGAACTTCAGGGATGTCTCCCGTGTGTGTTGCATGCTACTTTACTGTGGTGGCTGAGCCATGTTTTCTTTTGTCCAAGCTTTCTTTGCCTGTTGTGGGCAAGGTTTGATCCCTGTGCTATTAATGGGCCAGGCTGGGGCTGCTTTGGGCTTGAGTTGGGTCAGATGAGGTGTTTGCTAGAGATGTGTTGTGGGGCATTCACTCTTTATTGTCCTCTGAGAGGCTTTCATTGATGGACTGGGACTATAATCAGACCATCTGTCTATCCCCAGACTGTTGGAATGGTGTGTGGTTATCTTCCCCACTTCCTGGGGTAGAAATCACTTTACAGTGGTGCTGGCCCTGTTGGGACTGCTTGCTCAATGCCATGCTTGTGGCACTGAGTTGGATTGATTCCTGCCAAAGGCGGGTTAGAAGGGTAGGTCCGCAGGAGAACTCAGAGGCTGGGCAAGTTGTTTAGTAATGGAGGTGGAGTATTCTGACTATGCTTGTTCCCACAGGTGTCTGGGTATCTAGGCTGGAGACAGGGGAGGGAAATGATGTCTAATGCTTCCATGCTGTGTCTCAGCTGGGCTGTTTGTTAATGCTCTCTCTTTAAGGGCAGGGTATAAATTTGCTTTTGCCCTCCAGCTCTCCCAGAGCTGAGTTGCTGACTTTGACATTTCAGGTGTTGAACCCCACTTAGTGTCTGATATAGTTAATCCTCTCTGGTTTGGGGGGCCAGATATTATGAGGATTTATCTTAACAGTGCAGGTCCCTGTGCCCAGTGTGGGGTCGGGTCCTCTCCCTTCCCCATGCCTATGATGTCCCTCCCTCCCAGTTTTGAGTGTCAGCTTGATTCCTGATCACATCTTTACCCTTCCTAACATTTTCAACAGTCTCTTCTCTATGTTTTACTGTGGAGAGTCTGTTCTCTTTGTTCTCATTGTTTTCTGGGTTATTCACACTGATGTGGGTGTTATCTAGTTAATCCATGGGAAGTGGTGAGTTCAGGATACTTCTAGTCTGCCATCTTCCCCAGGTATATCATCACCATTTTGATATATTTTCTTAAATGTCATGGGTCCTTCTAATTCCTTTAACATCTTCCATAGTGAAGCCTACAAGTAAATATGTGATACCTCTCACTGCTTAAGCCTTAATGATCAAACTTATTTTCTCTGGCAATATTTGATTTATGCTTCCTAGTAATGATTTATTCATATAATATCTGAGAACTTCTAACTTAAGCAGAAATAATAATAGAGTCTATCTAAATAGAGATTATGCAGTCTGTTTAAAATAGCAAGAAATATAAAAACCTCAGTTGGTTCCTCACCCCTAGATGGAGGCAGGGAATTGATAGATTCAGTGTGGATTTTAGAAGTGAGTTTCACACTGTGCCTGAGTTATCTAATAGGACATTTTAAAACACCATTTCAATGACTCCAAATATCTTCAAATACAAAATAGTTTCAAATGGTTCCAAAATTTGCAACCTAAAAGGCACAACATAAGGAATATAGTTTATGATATCATAATAGTATTGTATGGTGATATATGGTAACTTCACTTGTGATAGGCATAGCATAATGTATAGAGAAGTTGAATCAGTACATTGTACACTTGAAACTAATGTAACATTATGTGTCAACTATGCTTAAATTAAAAAAAATAAAACACAAAATTTATAACCCAAGTATACTGTAAATTTGACCTACTTATAGGAAGTTGCATCACCAAACTTTCATAAACAGTGCAAACAAAGTTTAGTGGCTCACAACTTCAAAATATTTAGAATTATTATAAAACATAAATCATTCAAGGAACATTGCATGTGTTTAATACCTACCAGGCATTGAACCAAGCATGGGAGATTAAAATATAATTGAAATATGGACCTTCCTCTTGGGGCTAATCTAGCCTTAGAGAAAAATATATATAAGTAAAATCCGTAATTATGTGATAAATGCAAACATAAATATATGCTAAGGATGACAGTGTCATCCAGAAAACAGTGGTCAAACTATTTAATTTTTCAGGGGAATTTTCTTATAGTAATAGAACAGTTGAGTTCTTAAGAGAAAATAAACATTTTTTTTTTCAAACAAAACTAAGCATAAAGACTTTCCAGAAAAAGAGGATGAATGACATCGTAGTAGCCTGAAAGGGAAAGCACAAGATGTATTTCAGAATTTATAATTAGGTATTCCTAAACCTGATGGCATTCATGAGTGTGGAAAATGTCAGAAAATGATGTGCTAAGTAGTAAGTGAAATCAAGACCAGCTTCATATGTGTGTGTGGTCAATGCAGTTGCAAATGGTCTTGTGCTTTGAAAACCTTGTGCCAGGTTTAATGCTTTCATCACCATCTTGGATTTCTTAATTATTTATGAACAAGAGGTCCCACAGTTTCATTTTTCATTGGGTTTACAAATAATGTATCAGGTCCTTAGTAAAAACTACATCCTGACTAAATAGTCCATATTGAGGGCATGGGTATTTTGTCCTGTGAGTACTATAGGTCATGGAATAGTTTTAATGTAGGTAAATGATACCATAATATTTATATTTTAGGAAAATCACACCAGTGGAGAAATTAGAGCAAGAACATAGTAAGAGAACAATTGCTGTAATCTAAGTGAGATGTGAGTGCTAAAACTAAGCAATGCATATAACTTGCTTGAACTAAGCAATAGACAGAACTAAGCAACACCCACACTGGTGTGAATAACCCAGAAAATTGAATAAAAAGATACAGATTCAGAGATATTCATGAGAAAAAAATAAAAGTATTTGGGACAGTTATAGGGAGAGAAGAACAAGAGCAATCTACTGTTTCTACCAAATTGCTTTCATAGATTTTAAGATTTAACAGCCTGTGATGGAAAAGTCTGGTTTTGGGGTCTTTACCTTTTCTAATGATGCAAGCATTAAATCTTAACTCTGTCTTCTAACTATCAACCCACATAAAGGTGTATAAAAGACACTCCACACTGTGGTACTGTGGAAGCCATATATATTTTGAATCTTGCAGGAACTCAAACTTGTTTCAGTTGCAGTTTTTAATTACTTTTGGGGAATTATAACTAGAGATAAATTAGACAGAATTAAAGATAAAGATACAGAAACAGAAGTACATGATATATAAATGACTTCTGTGTATTGTATGTGTATACATAGATACATAGATAGATTATTACATAGATACGATAGATCGATTTCTGGGTATTTTTTTTTTCTTACATGTCTTATTAAACTCTTCTTGTCAAATATACAAATGCATACACTTTTGTTCAGCAACCCACTCTTATAACTTAGTCAAATATTTCCTTCCCTTGGTTATTCTCTCTCTTCATTATCCGTATCTTCTACCAAACTAGATAATCTACATCAACATACAAACTTATAATATTCCAAGTCTTCCCCCTACAATCATAATATCCCTCATTGACAATTATTAACTCTCACCTAAATTCACTGTTCACAAACTCTCTTCTTCGACACTGTCTCCAGTCCTCAAACTCCCATTAACTTTTTAATGTTATGAAATATTCAAACTCATGAATACAGGTCAAAGAATAATATGAGGGACATTCATAGGCTCTCTGCCTAAAATCTGTAATAATAACACAGTCAAATAATCAAATAAATAATAACAGTCATTTCCAGTAGAATTGGAATCAGTATTTTATGGGAAAAGATAGTTATATTGAAGAATTATGTAAAATTATATATACATATATAATTTTTAGACACATTTGTGTATATATGTTAAACACTGCAGTATTTTTTATTTTTCATTTTAATTAATTAATTAATTAATATACAGAAAGAGAGAGAGAGGGGTGCTAGAGGGAGAGGGAGAGAGAAAAATCTTAAGCAGGATCTATACCCAACATGAAGACAAATTTGGGGCTCAGTCTCACAACCCTGGGATGATGACCTGAATTGAAATCAAGAGTCAGGTGTTTAACCAACTGAGCCAACCAGGTGCCCCTCAAATTTTTGTTTGAATTCTAGTTAAATAACATACAGTGTGATATTGGTTTTGGGAGTAGAATTCAGTGGCCCATCACTTACGTATTAAACACTACAGTCTCAAAATGTGTAATGAATTAATCAGCTTTTGATTTATCATATGAGTCCCATGATTGGGAAATTGGAATTCTGTATCTTCTTTCTGGCATAACTATAGCCAAAATCAACTTCTACGATGTTAGGCTCCACCCCTCACCTCCACCAAGTAGAGAAGAAGTTAAAAGAAATTTTCAATATGATCTAAAAGCATCTATATTTTCTATTTCTTTTTAATCTAAATGTTTTCTTGTGGTTAATACATGTATTAACAATGTATTGACATGATTAACATGCTGGCATTACTTAGGAGCTCATCTATCTCTTTTTAAAGATTTTAAATGTATTCAACAAATACATATGCCATATGAATAGCAACATTATTTTTACACATAATATTAACTTACTAAGTACATTACATAATTGCAATTAGCACAATATGCATAAAGGCTTTCAAGATTTTTCAGTAATCAAATAAATGTAAGGGGAAATTTCTAGTCACATGTATTTTGGTTTGCATATTAAACATTATGTTTTTATGTAGGAAGTAGGAGGTATTAATTAATTTGATGAATTAATTTGGTGAATTTATTAGACAGTCATCAGTTATGGCAGTCTTTACTGTAATAATAACATAAAAAATAACTTGTTATGAGCCTTTAAATAGATTAATTCAACCAATTTTCTCGGCCATATTAAGTAGTTTCCATCATTATTCTCTTCTTCACAGATAAGGAAATGGGTACACATAGAAATTAGTGTTTCAGTAAATGTTAATAAATGTTCTTTTGTGTTTGTTAGTTTGTTTTTTATTAAAAATAATAAGGAAAAGTCCAAGCCATAATAAACCAACCAATAGATATTTACTTTGTTAAGTCTTGAATATGTTCCTAAATGAAAATAAGGCACAGTTTCTGGCTCACGCAATCTCATTCATTATTGTAAAAAGAAATTTTCTTAGTGGTTGTTGCAGAGGTTAGTGATCCTCCACCACTATCCTCAAAGTTTGGACTTGTGTTTGAACTTAAAATACCATAACAATGGAGGCTTTTAGTAGCATGCTACTGCTCTTCTGTTTTAATTTTTTGTTTTTAATGGTGTGTTTCTTCTTAACTTCCCTTTATCAGTAATGCAGCTTTGGGTACAGTTCTTTTAAATCTTTCATGCTTATAAAACCATGAAAATATATCAGATCATGTACAAATTGCTATCTGAAGGTGCTTTTCAAGCTCTTGTCTTATAAATGAAATAAGATACAGGAGCTGATGTCTGTTCACATAAATGGAAAATACTGACAGTATGAAGTGATTTGAATTACCATGAAATCATAGAATTATAAGATAATAGATCTATAAGAGCCTTGAAAAATCTTCTGTTCAAGTTGCCTGCCTTTAGGCAGGTAAGCATCTGAAATACTTTGTGAAAATGTTTCTAGCCTCTTTCTGAATATATCCAAGCAGAAAAACTCCAAAATCCACCACGTTTGAATGATTACTGATTAAAAAAGGAGAGGAAAAAAAAAACAAAAACAAAAAAACGTATATACAATCAAAATTGACCCTAATTTTTTTTAGTTTTTTAATTTATTTTTTATTTATTTTCAGCATAACAGTATTCATTATTTTTGTACCACACCCAGTGCTCCATGCAATCCGTGCCCTCTATAATACCCACCACCTGGTACCCCAGCCTCCCACCACCCACCCCTTCAAAACCCTCAGATTGTTTTTCAGAGTTCATAGTCTCTCATGATTCACCTCCCCTTCCAATCTCCCCAAACTCCCTTCTCCTCTCTATCTCCCCATGTCCTCCATGCTATTTGTTACGCTCCACAAATAAGTGAAACCATATGATAATTGACTCTCTCTGCTTGACTTATTTCACTCAGCATAATCTCTGCC
>NC_081559.1:150133011-150165364 GCF_022355385.1 Mustela nigripes
TGTTTTTCAGAGTTCATAGTCTCTCATGATTCACCTCCCCTTCCAATCTCCCCAAACTCCCTTCTCCTCTCTATCTCCCCATGTCCTCCATGCTATTTGTTACGCTCCACAAATAAGTGAAACCATATGATAATTGACTCTCTCTGCTTGACTTATTTCACTCAGCATAATCTCTTCCAGTCCCATCCATGTTGCTACAAAAGTTGGGTATTCGTCCTTTCTGATGGAGGCATAACACTCCATAGTGTCTATGTACCACATCTTCCTTATCCATTCGTCTGTTGAAGGGCATCTTGGTTGTTTCCACAGTTTGGCGACCGTGGCCATTGCTGCTATAAACATTGGGGTACAGATGGCCCTTCTTTTCACTACATCTGTATCTTTAGGGTTTGACCCTAATTTCTATTCATTTTTTTCCCATTCAGACTAAAAAAAAGTCTTTTCATGATTCCTCTTTTTTATCATTTTGTTACTTGTCACTGTTTCTAAGTTTTTTGGTAATTTTTTAAATGGAAGAGCCAAAATTGAAATTTTTACTAGTCAATTTTTTTTTTTTGTAGAATAATGTCACACAATAATGTTGTTGCTCAACCATGTGCATTATGGTGATTTTAAGCAAAACTTAATTGAATTTTGCTATGTTTATGTAGTCCTTCCCTTTTTATGTAACCTTATTGTCCCCACCACATTAACTATAATTTTATGGTCTTTTACTCAGAGATCAGGAGACTACCCTTTCCTTTGGCAGAGCTTTAATTAATTATTTTCCTTTCATGAAGGGTCAATAATAATAAAAATAATTGTGTAATTTTTTTTCCTAACATATAATATTTTTCAATATATAACCACTCTTCCTTTTTTGGGATGCTTATTTAACACTTTTTTTTTTCAGAGTTTTTCATGATTAAGTACTTGTTCTGTTTCTAAATCCCATGCAATTCTTCTATGGCAATTTTCCTGTATTCATTGACTTTTTCAGTTTAAGGATCTTGTCCTTTCTGGAAATCTTTACAAATAGGTTGTTTTTGTACACTCTACGACAGGAGACTTCTATTCATTAACATAAGAAAAACAAAATGGATTTAGAAATGAGGTAGGTAAAATTTTATCATTTCCCCCAAAATATGATTGTGGAAAAAAGTAAGACCCTAATTTTGTGTCTATTCTATGGCTTTGTGTTTATATTGTAACTATTTCTGATAATTGAATTTTATGATTATGAAATATTTACACAGATGAAATAGTAATGCTCTTTTGAACTTAAGAGATTGAAATGCCTTCGTGGAGAGAGAACGTTTGAAGTACATTATCAAATCTTTAACCTAGGCAGGAAGTAAATTGATACTCAATTTTCAGCAGCATATTGAAGTAGGCAATCAAAATTTGGGGGCCTTAAACTTATACTTTGAAGTTTAAGTAGATTACTGGAAGCAAATAAAGATCAGAATATCTCTGTCCATCTTAAAGCAAAATGCAAATAAGCTGGACTTCAAAACCGCTACTCCAAATATCGGTCTCTTATGTTCTATTTCAGTTTCTTAAATCTTCCCTTTATTTTTTCAGTTATATGTTCCTTTCATGTTTTCTTATTTTACATGTATGTTTTTATCCCTGACATTGTCTTCTAGCCTCAACATTCCTGGCTTGGTGTAATGAAAGCAAGAGCTTCTGTCTCCTTACCTTCCCAGATAGCACCAAGAGGGCAATGTCCTCAGTAATTAAGTAACATAGTTGGGGGTCTCTAAAGAGCCTAGTTTAGAGCTGGGGATAAAATTGCTACTTAAGATGAGTTACACGGAAAACAGCATATGCTGGGGTACCTGGGTGGCTCAGTGGGTTAAAGCCTCTGCCTTCAGTTCAGGTCATGAACCCAGGGTCCTGGGATCCAGCCCCACATCGGGCTCTCTGCTCAGCGGGGAGCCTGCTTCCCTTCCTCTCTCTCTGCCTGCCTCTGCCTACTTGTGATCTCTGTCTGTCAAATAAATAAATAAAAATCTTTGTTTAAAAAGGCAGCATATGCAAGCTATTTTACTAAACAACAGATAGAAGTGGTTCTGTGTTGAACAAACACAAGCCTCCTATTAGGCAGAGTTGAAATGCTCTCAGGATAACTAGACTCTAGTCATAATAAAAAGTAATTTTTAACCAAACAGAAAGTTATTTGTCTATTTATCTTTATGAACTGCATATTTGAACAGTCCTTAATGTGCCCGTCTATGAGTTTATTGGAGCATAACATTGAAATGGTTAGAACCTGCACTTGGAAAACAATGTAAAAAGGAAATTGTGTTACTAAAAATTATGTCAGTCAAATAGACAACATTCTAATTCTTGCCACTTGAATTCCATATCATTCTTACATTTGCTTTATATATTTTTTTCTTTTTCTTTGTCCCCTCTCTCTTCCAATTGACTTTAACAAGTTCCTATTGAATATTTTTAC
Source organism: Mustela nigripes (assembly GCF_022355385.1). Lineage (NCBI taxonomy): Eukaryota > Metazoa > Chordata > Mammalia > Carnivora > Mustelidae > Mustela > Mustela nigripes. Next base: position 150,135,455 of record NC_081559.1, read on the forward strand.
GTAGTTGTTACACATGCATATCAAGCTTAACATATTAAAAAACGAAGTTTACAATTTTCTTCTGAAAATTATCTCTTCATCCTGTGTTTTGTAGTTCAGCTAATGACATGATCATTCTCCATTCAAATGTATCACCTTGAAAGAAGTTACTCTTTCTTTCTTTCTTTCTTTTAAGTTAAAATTCTTGGAAAAAACACAGTCAAACTTACATCAGGTACACCTAGGGTCAACCAATTGTAGCCAAGACACATGCTATAAAAATTTAAAATAGGGAAAGAGATAGGAATGATGTTCCAGAAGTTGGGAATGGTATTAGGATGATAAACCAGTTAATGTCATCTATTACTGGAGTCCTAATAGAAAAGGGTAATTTCAGCAAGAAAAATCATGTTTCTTGAGTTGTGAATGGTATGTTTGTCAGTAAGAAATTGTGCTGCATTAGAATTTTAAATGTATCTGTCTTGGAAGAGTCAGGGGAATTGAGGATGTCTTCTGTTCTCCATATTCTGGCTTAGCATCCCCAGCTTTTCTCCTCCTTACTGATAATCAAAAGCAAATGTGGGAAATGAGCTTTATTTCACATTTAAATATCTTATTATCCATTGCTGTAAGGTAGAATAAAGCAAGCCACTTTTAAACTAGAATATTAAAAAATAGATAAAACTTATAGGCCTGTTGCTAAAAGCCAGAAGAGAAACAAAATCCAGACTTATGTATTAGGACAAGACTTCTGACTACATATTATGCAGTGAATTCTTTCAAATGAAGGTAATTCAATAGTCAGGTAACTGCATTTCCAGAAATTCCCCATGTCTGTCAAAGGGGAACTTGGTATTCAACTTCTAAGGCACTTTCACCACCTCTGTTTCTGCTCCAAAAGGAAAAGAATGAAGACAATCCAGTGGCTCAGCATGTCTATAACTGAAGGGCAATGGGCTATACACACAGGAGGCAGAGAGTGATAATTCTAAGGAAGTGAATAAACTCAATTCATAAAGTACTCATCTATAGGCATATAAAGATTGTCTTAGAGCTCTTGAGTTAGAGTAATATGGTAGCCATTGCTGGGTTTATCTTAAAGATTTGTTATGCACATGTCAGGAGCCTACTCTGAGAAGATTTGAACAGCTGGGTGTCTGTCCAAAATGTCAAATCTCTCAAGCTTGACAGACTTTTGATATGTTGGTTCAGAGGTCCCAAGGTACCCCTTCTGAAAGAACAAGAAAGTGTCACATGGGAGTCATCACTTTTGACCTACCCTCTCTAATAATGTTGTATCATTTTTGCTTCATTCTTTTGATCAAAGCAGTTTCAAAAGGAGAGGGAACATAGACATGACAGATTTGAGGGGAGAGTCTCAATTTTACATTATTTAAAAAAAAAAAAAACATGTAGGATGGTATCTACCTTGATGGCCATTTAGAAAAATATAATCTGCCAAAGAAAACTTTTCTAGAATGATTTTCATAGAAAGAGAATAAGAAATGTAATATGGGTGTAGAGATTCCTTACGCTATTGGTGTTTTAGGTTCTCATTGATCCTGAGGCATAACTGTATCCCTACCATTCTCCCACTGGATTTTTATAAACTTCTTGCATAATGTAATGCAATTTAGAGGGTTTTCACTAATTCAACTCCTTAAGCCCCATCTTGAATGTCTTGATTTTAAATATCTAATATCCTCCTGGACATTCATCTGAAAATCCAGCTTATCTCAGACTAAATTCACCATCTCTCCCTTAAATCTACTCTTCTTCCTGCCTTCCTTGTAACCTTCAATAGTCACAGATCCCCAACCACGGACATGAAATAGCCTCTCAACAAAGGCATATACCCATCTGTCCTGCTCTGTTCTGTCTTCTTTTAGATCCTTTGCGTTTATTTTGTAGCATTCCATCAACAGCCATACAAAATAGCCAAATCTTAAAGAACTTCAACTTTGGTGGCTGTCAGTATTGAATACCAAATATAAAAAGTTGCTCATTTTACCAACTACTTTACTTGCCTATCATGAAATACTATTTTTACAGTCCAAGAAAATAATAATAAATATTTATAACAATAAGACAGCTAGCATACTGCCTGCCAGACTTGTCCCTGGGTAATATAAATATACAAAATGAACTAATTTAATTTAACTTACATCGTGGGACATGTGGATTATAACTATGCCAATCTACAAAAAAAGAAACTTTAGTCTATCCAAGACTATCATGACTAACTGTCCAGGTTTACCCAAGACTGAGAAGTTTCTTGGGACATGGGACTCCCTCAGTGCTAAAATTGGGACATTCCCAGGCAACCTGGGATGGTTTATTACTATATCAATAATTAAAGCAAAGTAAAACTCAGACTTACTGAATCCAAAAGCCAAGAATATAACCAATTTGTAATTTTATTTATTATGGGATATAAGGATTTTCACTCTTCATTCATTGTGACTTAATCATTTCCATAATACTGAGCCTCTTCCTGGAAATTTTCTAACTCCAGAAACCAGTTCTCTCTCAGGATTGTTTGCTGTCAGTAATCAAAACTCAGTATTAGTTAGTTTAATTCAAAGAGAAAGTCTCAGTCATTTAGTCAACTGATTGCTGAAAGGTAAATAATATCAAAGATTCATTTAAAAATTATTTAGATGTCTTAAAAAGCAATTTTATAAGCTCTAGGTCAACATTTTTCTTTCAATAGTCAAATAGAAAACAATCTGAATTTCCATATTAGTAATGGCTACACCTGCAAAGGTCTTGCTCAACATTCCTAGAAGTTCCTAGTCAATGCTTACCATCTTGCAATGGTTTTTAAACACAGCAGTTGCAAAAGGAGAGGGAACACTGCAGCTTCCTCCATGCTAATATAGAAAAAAGACAGCGGGAGAAGACAGCCTCACTACCCCAAACATTGGCGGAGTAAGTGTTACTGAAGTTTGAGAAGGGGAATTATAACCCATGATGACTAGTTCTCAGACATCACTGCTCTTAAATCTGTTGGACATATCTAGTCCAGTAGGTTTTCCTACTGTCCCTCAAACTTGCTCTGATCTATGACATCCTGTTGAGTCCCACTCCTTCTCAGTTCAGAATCTCTTTCTCACATTTCCTCTCCCTTGAAGCCCAAATATTAGATAAAGCTATAAATCACTTATCATCTTAATAATGACACGCCCAAGAAAGACACTTCTTTATCCTTATTTGGTTACTTGATGCTTCCTCCTCTGTCAGACTAGATTATTTATGGTCTTTCCCTTTACATACACAAAAAGTTCAATAATGTATTTTCCAATTTAAGTTCAGTCATCACTCAAAGTCAAACTCTGCTTCTTACCATTTGGAAAAGCAGCTACAAGAAGCAATTTAAGATAAATTTTTAAAAATTCCTGTAACAGGAAAAGGGTGAATTGCTAGGATTTCGGTGAAAGCATCTGGAGGAAGTAAAGAAACAAAATTGGACTACACTTTCAGGAGCCTAGGTTTAGACAGAAAATACATAGATTTGGCATCGGCTGACCAGGGACAGGTTTTTTTTATTTAGGGTGGTTTTTCTTTTCTTGTTTCTTTGCTTTGAAAGATGTTTCTTAAGTTAAAGGAAAACATGAAAGTAAAGGATATAAGAAAAGATATGTAAAAGTAAAGAAAGAAAAGAAGGGCTTTTTGAGAGGCAGTGACTCATCATTTCTTAGAAGTCAGTAGTTTTCTTTTTAGTTCAACAGTTCTGGGGTAGGAATAGAGAAATGGAAATTTGATTCAGGCTACAGAATTTATAAAGCATATTCAGCAAAATTATGAGGGAATTAAGGAGATTTGAAAAAGAGGAAAAGAAATAAGGGCTCACCTAAGGTGTACAAGTAGGACAAATAAGAAAGCAAGGCCATGACTAATAAACTGAAGGAAAATGAAGAATAGACTTGAAACCCCAATGTATCAGAGTATACATAATGAGAATGGGAAAAAATCAAAAGAGCTAGGAGGAGAGGAGACAGCAAGCAGATGGTGGAATATCCAAGTTTAAGATTTAGAAGTTAGGATGCCTAAGGATAGAAGACAAAATATTATTTATATATTCTATTTCACTCATGTGTATGTCTAGCTCCCAGAAGAGTGACACAATCAAGAAATGTTTATTGTCTGAGATTGATTAAATTCATCACACTAAAAGAGTTACAAGAAGACATTATCATTATAGATAGACTAATGTTTCAAATACCACGTTTGGACTTTTTTTTAATCAATAAACTTCAAAATTATATTCATTCTACCAGAACCAAATGTTTTCTACAAATGGTACAGTTTTGCTAATTAAAAAAAAAAAATCAAAAACAGTAACTACATAAAGCAAAATCTCTTTAACATAAAAAAGAATGATTCTGAGTTTGATCTGAGCACTCTGGAATAAGAAACCCTGTCCAAATTCATCCATGCCACCTCAGTATAGAATCTGCAAGCCATTAATCTCAGCAGCTTATAAAGTTTGTTTCCATGAACAAACTCTAGTTTTTCTTCTTGACTCACCTTTTTAAAATTACTGAACTGAGTGAAAATATTCTCCATTGAAATTATGGCCCATTAATATAATATAATAATTTGGAAAGACAAATACAATCAAGTGTTTTACTTGTTAGGACACTTTGAACTGCACTCCTACTGAAGTGTTTAGCATAATGATATTATTTTCTCACATAACAAATTCTCAGAGAGAAAAGCTCCAAGGTTCAGCAGTTCAATGGCTGAGAATCATTTGCTCGCTCCTCCTCCCCTTCTCAGTATGTCAGCTCAGCCCTCAGAGGCCAAGGTCCTTTAGCAGATTTATCCTCCTGTCAAATCTATTGGGTTTTACCCTATGGACCTGGGGGTGTGACTGGCCTCCCATGAAATGTAATTTAGCGTGGAAAGTAAGTTTCTGTCTAAGGAAAGCTGATGCTCCTTAAGAAAAAATGAAGAGGTGGGATAAATGTTGGATGAGAATCCATAATTTTCTGGTAGGCTCCAATCTGTAGAATTTGAGTAGTGGCTGATCCCAGAAACAAGATAACTGGACAAGGAAAACCAAGAAGGAGTGTGAATAAAATATTTTGTATAGAACCAAAAGCAAGAAGCATCCTGGAATTCCCCAGAAGGCTTTGGTGAACGGAATGTGTTTTGTAGAAATTAAGATGGAGTCTATGAAAATGGCAGAAAATGCATTTTGGGTATGCAAAAACATTAGAAATAGTTGTCTAACCATTATCTGACATAAAGTATGTTTCAGTGTTGCACAAACCTAACAAGAGAGGAACAAAGCAATAGCACATCAGAAGCTGGAAAGCAGATGGAGGAATTTAACTGACTTAAAAGAACTGAGAAAAATAAATTCTAAACTAAGTGTGAGAAAAATCAAAAGTGAATCTTTTCTTCAAAAGAGAGATGTAAACAGGTTTGGGGACTGACATCTCTAGATGATTCCTGAGAGATATAGTGAGACCCCTAAAATGAGGGTGAGTGCTTCAAAACTATTTAAAAGCTTAAATCCTTAGATCCCCATCCACACTTCTCTGGTTAGTTTTACTTCTACCACTGCAGTAGAAGTCTAAATATGTATTCCCAGGAGAGGGTAGGTCACTAGGCTGGGAATACCAAACACATGGAGGGATTTTATACCATATCAAGTTATTCAGATGGAAGATCGAGAATTAAATGACATGTATTTCCAGGAATTTCAAGGAATTAGTAGGTCCAATACAGGAAAAACAAAACAAACAAGCAAAAAACAAAATAAGAATCTCTAGGACGATTACTGAAGGAGATTGTAGCATGACAGCTTTGAAACAAGCACAGGGGATAACCTGCCCAGTTTTGATACATTTGTCATAAAACAGATATGCTAAAGAATATCTTCAACTTGCTTTTCTCAGGATGTCATATTTGTAACAAAATGAAGCTACTACAGTTCGTGTTCACCAAAACAGGGGACCAAGTAAAGACAAAGGAGAGCATAAGATTGAGGAAAAAAAAAAAAAAAACGAAATGAAAATCCAATTTAGTGAAAGATAAAGCAAATTGTTCTAGAATGATGGTGAAGGAAATCTTGTGACAATTCATTATAACAGGCCTAGAGAGCAACAAAAGTGGGTAGAAGAATGGAGTTTTCCAGGAAGATGACTCAAAGAAAATAGAACCATTAATTGCCTGATGAGATTTCCCTTGAGGAAAAATTTCTGAGAAACAATTAGAAATAGGGGAAGAAGTTATAGTGAAAAATAGCAAAGGAAAACAAAAGAAATTACTGACTTTAATAAAAGCCCACACCTACTGAAATTACTATTTGAACAAAATGAAAAATACTAAGTGTTAAAATGTGGAGAAATTGGAACTGCAAAATATTACTGGTGCAGTTACTATGAAAAAAAGCTTAGCAGTTCCTCCAAAAGTTAAGCATGGAATTACTGTATGACCCAGAAATTCTATTCCTAGATATATAGTAAAAAGAATACAAAAAGGAACTCAAACACTTGTACATGAATGTTTATAGACTCACTATTCACAACAGCCAATAGGTGGAAAACAACCCAAATGTGTCTCAACAGCTGAATGAATAAACAGAATGTGCCTACCTACATACAATGGAATATTACTGGTCCATCAGAAGGGATAAAGTGGTGATATATGACACAACATGAACTGCAAAAATATTATGCTAAGAATTCAGACACAAAACATTACATATTGTGTGATTCTATTTATATGAAATATCTGGAAGAGATAAATCCATAGAGACAGAAAGCAGATTTATAGTTCCCAGCGGCTTTGGGAAGGCAGAATGGGGATTAACTGCTTAATGGGTATAGGATTTTCTTTTCTTTTTTTCTTTTTTTTTTTTTTTAGGCAACAAAGCAAAGTTTATTGAGCAACAGTATAAAGCTACCAGAGTGAAGAGGCTCAAGGGTAGGCCCCAGAGTTTCTAAGTTTAGGGGTTTTTATGAGCTCTTTTGCAGAACTAACTTAAGGTAATCAGGGTATGGTGAGTCATGCCAATCAGGCTTTTGGTCATGTATCTGTCTACCTATTAGGTTATTGTCTCTATGATGACATAGAGACAATTTTTTTAAATTTATTTTTTATTTTCAGCATAACAGTATTCGTTGTTTTTGAACCACACCCAGTGCTCCATGCAATCTGTGCCCTCTATAATATCCACCACCTGGTTCCCTGACCTCCCACCCCCCACCCCTTCAAAACCTCAGATTGTTTTTCAGAGTCCATAGTCTCTCATGGTTCACCTCCCCTTCCTTCAGCTCTCTAACTCCCCATGTCCTCTATGCTATTTGTTATGCTCCACAAATAAGTGAAACCATATGATAATTGACTCTCTCTGCTTGACTTATTTCACTCAGCATAAACTCTTCCAGTCCTGTCAGTGTTACTACAAAAGTTGCGTATTCGTCCTTTCTGATGGAGGCATAATACTCCATAGTGTATATGGACCACATCTTCCTTATCCACTCGTCCGTTGAAGGGCATCTTGGTTCTTTCCACAGTTTAGCGACTGTGGCCATTGCTGCTATAAACATTGGGGTACAGATGGCCCTTCTTTTCACTACATCTGTATCTTTGGGGTAAATACCCAGGAGTGCAATGGCAGGGTCAAAGGGAAGTTCTATTTTTAATTTCTTGCGGAATCTCCACACTGTTCTCCAAAGAGACTGCACCAACTTGCATTCCCACCAACAGTGGAAGAGGGTTCCCCTTTCTCCACATCCTTTCCAACACATGTTGTTTCCTGTCTTGCTAATTTTGGCCATTCTAACTGGTGTAAGGTGGTATCTCAAAACAGACAATCATATCAAAAAATGGGCAGAAGATATGGACAGACATTTCTCCAATAAAGACATATAAATGGCTATCAGACACATGAAAAAATGTTCATCATCACTAGCCATCAGGGAGATTCAAATTAAAACTACATTGAGATATCACCTTACACCAAGTTAGAATGGCCAAAATTAGCAAGACAGGATTTTCTTTTGAGGTGATGAAAATGTTTTGGAGCTAGATAAAGGTGGTAGTTGCACAACCTTGTGAACATATAAAACCACTCAATGCTCTGTATGATCATTAATTTTATGTTACATGAATCTCACCTCATTTTTTTAAAAAAATGAATACAAAACAAAAACAAAACAAGTAATCATGATGTGCTATAATCTTAAATATGAATCATAATTTTTGTATAGCTATAAGCAATATAAACAAGAGAAAATTTCTAAAAATAGTGACTAAAGGGCAAACAGAATAACCATGTTAACCAGAAATATAGAGACACATAAATACACTAAAAAGTGAAATCTGTCTTTCAGGAGAACAAGAGTATGGAAGAGTATGGGCAGAGTATGGAAGAATGGAACGGAAAATGCTATATTTTGCTCTAAGTTTTTGGTAATATTTGGCCTTCTATGTAATGTATATGTATTACTTCAGTAAATATAATAATATTCTATTAATCATTAATTGTCAATGTAGGAGTGATAACCTTGACTACACAACGTCTTTAAACTAAGGCAAAATAAAATCACCATAAAATTATAACTCTTTGAAAAAGAGGTAATATACTTACTATGCAAGGAATTCTCCCAAATAATAGGAAAAAGATTAATAGCCCTTAGGAAAAATTCAAAACTTTGAATATGCCATTCATGGAAACAAGTTTCAGAAGTTGTTAAGCCATGAAAAGTTTCTCAATTTTTTATAATTAAAAAATAAAAATAAGTATTTCAGATTAAAAAATATTAAGATAATTATACTGTTAATTCAGATTTTTTTTTTTAATGATCTAGCACTGTGGAATTCTTTGGAGTACTACAAAATAGTAAGAATGTTTTTGAGAGAAACCAGGTAATATCTACTAAAACCTTTAACACCTTTAAATTTCTAAGCTGCATCTCAGTTATACATGCAGTCTCTTATAACAAAATCCCAACTTCTTTCAAAGTTGAGATCTTTGCTAATGTGCCATTGTAAGCAGATAAAACTTTAGGCACAAAGATGTTCTTTTTGATATTATTTTAACAGGGCACTGATTGGATTATAGTAATCACTGGATAGACTATCATGCAACCTTTACAATGAAGCTATTAGATAAATTTCATATAATGGCAACAGAGTATGAAAAAAAGCAAGTTGCTAAATAATATCTAATGCATGGGTTCATTTATTCATATAGGTAATTTAAATATTTGTAGACAAATAATGCATTGAAAAAACAGACAATTGTTAACAGAAGCTAGTTGTAGAGGATAGGCTATAAGAAGATAAACAATTTGAATTTTTCACAGAAATATGAGGGTTTTTTTTCCCCAATGCTTATATGTTGATTTTTTAGTGAAAATAACATTAAAAAAAGAAAACTATTCATGTGCCTTCTGCCTGATCAAAACTCACTCTCGGAGATCTCACAGGACTAGATCATAGAGATGTGCATGGAAGAAACAGGTCTCAGTGTACATTCAGTTCTTATAGATCACTTAGTAAATGTGGCCATAATAGTAAAGGTAAAAGGAATATTATTGACTACTTGTTCTAATTCCTTCTGTTTACAGATAAGAAAGTAGAAAACCATAATAATTAAGTGAATTTTCAAGTCATCAGGTTAAACATAAGCACTTAAGTGTTCATATTCTTCTTTCATATTCCAGTCTGAGTCTGTCTGTCTGTCTATATGTCTGTCTATCATCTCTCTACCCTTCTATCTTTCTATCCATCTATCTTATCTATTATCTATCATCTATCTATCTGTCTTTCACCTCTTCTATCAAAATGCCATCTCATTCTCAAATTTGGGGGAAAAAAAAACTTTGCATGCAGTATTCCATTTTCACATTTTTTATAAATATTTAAAATTGAGGGCTCTGGGGTGTCTTATGTTTAACATCATTTCATGCAATGATTCCCTGTTAACCAGTATCAGAGAACTAATATTTTTTGGAACACATCTTGGATGATTTATCTTATTACTAATATTTACTCACTAAAGATCCATTTATTCATTTGTTTTTAGTTTTTACATCATGTCTTTCTAGTTGAGATAGTAATTATAGTTAGAGAAGTTGGTCAAATGATCTCAATTTATACTTAAAGTTTTAGTTTTACTGGTCTCCTATAATATAAAAATCATTTTTAGGCAAATTAAAATTATTTATTGGAAAATTAAAAGTTTTTAAACTTACATAACTAGTTTACAATAGTTACCAGACAAAGAAATAACAATTTGGAACGATCTTTTTTGTTAAACTTAAAACATATGCTCAGAACAGCCGTGATTTGCTTTCTAGTGCTCTCTCAAAACAAATCTGCTTTCTCTTGGATATATAAGCCAACAGAATGAAATGCTTTTCTTGGTCAGAAGCCTTATGTAATATTTCAAACTTATCTTCTGTTATACATGCAGCCCTGTTACAACACAACTGTCTTCTTTCGCTCAAAGTCAAGATCTAGTTCTTACTCAGGAAACCAGCCTTGAAACACCCTATGACAGCTCTAAGGGCTTTACTGTAGGTGGATTCACGTTGTTTTTTGACTTTAGAAACTGGACTTAATGTTGCTTTGCAAAAAAGTTTTAAATTTCAACATATTCTTTCTAAACCTCCTGTCTTTAATTATACACAAAATGAAACAACTAAACAAACTCATCATTCCTGGATTGACCCAGGATTCTGTGTGTGTGTGTGTGTGTGTGTGTGTGTGTGTGTGTGTACACACACATCTGCCCTTCCATCTAGGCGCCATTCATCAGTATTTCTTTATAATTAGAACAGAAAAGATAGGTAAACTGATAGAAAATGAGTCTGATTCAATGACATGGTTGGTCTACCTATTGGCATTTATATTCCATTTGTCTTTAGTTTATCCCCATTCTCCAGGCAATTGGCAGTATTCAGTAAAGTTGTGCCTACTATTTTCCAATTTTTACAAAGCAATATGTATCTTGCAGTTTCTCTGCTTTAAACTTCATTTGTTCAATATCTTCTCAAATTGAGTTCCTTTCTAATTGAACATAATCTTGATTTTAAAAGATCGAATACTCTACTAAATAATTAGATATAATGTTTGTACAAAATACAGATTATTTTTAGAAAGCAACTAATTAGTGAACTCTTCTGAACAATATAGCTTTCTTCCTTTCTTAATTTAACTTCTTATTCATTAGAATATGTATTCGAATTGTGAAGTCAAGAATTTTCTTATTTTTTTCTAGAGGAAGAAGCCATTAAGGATTAATATAATTACAAAGTCATTTGGGAAAACATAGACCATACAAATTTAAAGGAATCCATGAAATAGTTAAGAACATTTGAGCAGTTTCTATAAGCAATTTTGATAACTCAGAAACCAGAAAATATGTCAGGATTTTAAATATTTGAGAGTGGGTACCTACTCAATCTAAATATACTTTACATTTACCATAAAAAATAAAATTAAGTTTTATTTTTCAGGAATTTACTGATTTTGTTACCCCACAAAATGAATCTGAATAATCTGCGGAGTTATTTCATTTCAAAACAAATTGTTTTGTTGCAAAACCCTTTGGCACTTCCACCCCCTTAATCTCATCATTTTTACTGATGTTATATGTTACATGTATCTCCAGCAGTCATTTTAATAACAATGTATCAGTGATTTGTTTTAAATAATTTCATCTGCTAAAAACAAGGGCTTTATGAAATATGTTTGATTCTAGCTATTTAATAGTGTTTTTTACATTTCATCTACTTGTATAACTACAAGCAAAATGAATACCAAACGCATGTATTTCTGCTGGCCAGATGTGGGTATATAGCAGAGATAAGCTTATTGGTATGGTAAGGATTTCCATTATTTTTTCTTCAAGTATTTCACACATCCATTTTACTGATAGTAAATCCTTAGACACTTAAGACATTTCAATTGAACCATATGTGAAACATACAACTCAGTAAAAAATTCTGACATTGGCTATACTATAGAAATCATTGATTCCACTTCCAGACATTACTAGAAAGAGTTTCAATTGAAAAAAAAAAAATCCATTTTGGACTTTTGGCTTATCTCGGCATTGGAAGTGCTGAACAAATCAAATCAAAACAAAACAAACACCCTGATTCCTGATTTTTCCTATCTTTGAATGCTGTTTTTGTAAGACAGTGATTCTCAAACTATAGCACTATAATCAGAAACTTCAGCATCATCTGAAATTTACTAAAATGCAAATTATGGGGCACACCCCAGATCTACTGAATCAGAAATTCTAGGAGTGGAGCCCAGAAATACATATTTTTAAAAGTCTTTCATGTGATTCTGATGCACACTCCTGATTGAAAACACTATTGTAATAATGTTCTTAAATTCTGGTTTTCTAATATGTGTTGGAAAGCTTACTGGAAAAGATGTACTAAGGGGATAAAGTGTCACAAAACTAGATTTGTAAGTAGCTTTATTACAGAAAATATTCCATCACCTCCTTTATAGTTCCTGAGAAGACAGCATATATTTTTCCAGATAGTCTATTTACAATTCTCGAGCTGATTCACTAAAATAGAAGTTTTGAGACTTTGGGGCCATTATATTTTTGTGAGACAACTATGGTAATGAACAACTAACTTGTAGTTTTTAGAGATTTCAAAATGCAGATTGCAGCATTTTACATGCGTGCAGTTCATTAATCTTCCTCAGAGCTATAGAGAGGTTAAAAATGCATTACCAGTTTCAGGCATCTTGATAAATTTTCACAGTGTAATTCATTAATGCTTTGATCCAGAAATATATTTCATGCCAAAAATGAATATGGAAGCTAAATTTCCTACTCATCATTTTTCAAAAGCTTCCTTCTCTTCTATATATACATCATGTGTATACCACAATCTATAAGAGCAATGACTTTATTGCTTTTAAATCATTTGTGTCCTTTTTGGTAAAATAAGCTGTGGAAAAGAAAATATATTTTCAATATATTAAGATAGTTAAATATGAATCTTTAATCTTATTAGTAAATGAACTGCCAATTGAACTGAATTTATCTCTAGCTATGTCATTTAATTCTTCAGGGAAGATAAAAGATGTACAAAAAATCATTTATGTAAATCTGCATGCTAAAAATTGACACCATAGGGTAATACTGTTTTTGCTAACATATAACTACTGGTTTATAGTGGATCAGTGATTCATGTAAATTAGTTTAATGCACATTTTGCACTGAAGAGAGCCATTGTTCAAATGACAGTTTCATGTTTTTATTAGATAAAAGTGCTATAATTTCAATGTATATTTTATTAGCTTATCTAAATCTTGAATCTACAGTGGCCATAACACATACTACCAGGATTATAGCAAAAAGTCATTGAAAGAGTTGTATTCAATAAATATGAGTTGTATGTGTTGAAAAGTAGCTTGAGAAGATCACATAATTCTGACAATAATGATAATTCTGCAAAATAATGATGAGTCTGAGTATACAATTCATAAAATAATAGGGCAATCTATTAAATAAGGCAAAAATGCATCTATTAAGAAATAATGTGTCTGCCAAGAGTAAAAAGAAATATAATTGTACTAAACATATAAAATTAGAGAAGAAGGCTATGGAAGTTTAGAGGAAAAAACACAAAAACAAATACGAGAAATAGAAATGAAGAATGGTAAAAGAATGTAGGTGTGAATAGTAGATTAGTAAATATTAATTTAGATTAGCAGTTGACTTTAAAAGATTTGCTAAGTGACCACCTGCCTACCAATATGCAAGATTCTGTTGATGTTATGTCTCAATGGAAAAGAAACAAAAGGCAACGTAAGTGTTTATTATTTGAGGATGAAAGGCTTCCAAGCTTTCAGCCATTAGTGAGGTCTCTATTTTTAAACCCTTTCTTCTGTTCTTAAAATCTTTGGGCTGATATTATTCCTCCATTTGGATTTCTTAAAATAAATAAATCACAAAGAGCTAAACTTTAAAACAAGAGATTTATCAGGGTGATCAGAAAAGGATATTGTTACATTAAGTACACAATGTGTCACTATAATCAAGGTGTTCTAGTTACCATACATATCTAATTTTCTGCTACTGCTGAAAAATTACTGAGGTCTGAGTCTCTTAGACTCCATCTGGTGGCCAATGAATTGAGGATGATAGGTCTTGTCATTGTTAGGTGAAGAACTGAGTCTCAATTTTCCTCATGGTTGATTCAGAAAGTAATCTTATGAGGTGTGTATGTCAGCAGCATTTGTTTGAACAGAACTGGCCCACCACTGATGCACAAAATGATTTAAGCATGTGATCTGGTTGGTCTGTTAATCACTAACAGGCCAAGAAGGAGGAAGCAAAGTCATCTTTTGGCTGGACAGCAGGCATCACAGAATACCTAAATTTTTTTGGCTATGTGACCTTAATCTGCTACACAATAGTCCTGGAAATATCCAGTGAGTAGAGGAATTGTATGGAAATGATTACTTGTATTTGATCTGTGCCCTTACCTTTGATAGATAACATAAGAGCAACCTTGGTCTGAGGCATCAAAAAATTTCCTACTGAAATGGCCTACATCTTAAAGGAGTGAACCCAGTGCAGAGATCTAGGGGAAGGTTCAGGAAAGTCAGGGTGGTAGGGAGATACTGAAATGAGAAAAAGGGTAAAACAAGTAGAAATAAGTTTTGAAACAATTATTTCTTACCTTTAGAGCCTTAATTAACAATAAGTTATTGCTAATATTTTCCACTTTAATTTTATGAAGGAAAAGAATGGAAAGTTGAAAAGCAGGTTTCAAATTCCTACTAGCTGTTGAGAATGGTGGGAGACAGTGCTGAACTGAGGGTAAACTCTCCTGTTACTTGTGTATAACATATAGCAAGTTAGCAAACTCCTCTAATCCTCAATTTATTCCATTGTAAAATAGGGATAATGATACATGGGCTTTAGAGGAGGGCTGTTGGATAAAGTGGATTAATAGTTTAAAGAACTTAGAACAGAGCCTGGCACTTACTAAGTACTCAATAAATATTTGCTATTATTATTTTTTATTTGCTTATATATCTAATTCATCATTTATTCAATACATAGAATGGCATGCTCTACCAATGCACCAAATACTTAAATCTTTTGTAAAGTGCACTTAAGTATTAAGTTATGTTATGTTATGTTATGTTATGTTATGTTATGTTATGTTATGTGGGAATAAAAAAAGTATATTGGTAAAAGGGAACCCAAATATATTATTGCCTATCTAAAGTATATAACAGGATGATGCACTTGATCCTAATGATCATAGTCAATTACCGCTGGTTGGATAGTGACTCCATTTTTTTCCTGGTGGTCTCTCAACACAAGGTGGCTGAGTGACCAAAAGCTGCCCCAGCTTAAAGTTTAGTAGAATGCTTGCTGTGTTCCCTGGTAGAATGTGTTCTCTCTGTGAGATAAGGAACTCTAAACCCAAAGAGACCAGATTTTCAGGTATAGGAAGCCAAAGTTCCCCAGTCAGATAACTATTAATAATGAAGCGAGGCCATTCCTACTTTCAACTCTTGGTTTTCAGATTTATGTTATTATACTCTAGAGACACCACATTAAATAACATTTATCAACTCACAGAAAATGGTGCCCCATCCACACTGGTGTCATCTCCAAGACCCTTCTGTGCCTTCAGATTGGCTGTGTCATTTATCTATCTGCATGGTACTCTCTGAGTGGTGAGGTTTGTAAGGGAACCAAATGATCTCTTGGTCATGTACCCACTGTAGTGCTTCTGTTGCTAAGCAGAACCCATGTTCTGAACTGATATTGAATGGAATGCTGGGTCAGAAATTTGAATGCTCTGGAAAGTAGTTCAAATAATCTACAGCTCATGTACCTGGAACAAGCTGACAACTTGCAGGCAAAAAAGGCAAAATTATGTGCAAAAATATATGACATTCCAGTCAAAACAAACCCCTGCCATTTCCATGGAAGAAAGGCCCAGCGTAAGTGCTTAGTATCTTCAGGAATTGTGCCATCTCAAAGAATCAGCATAGATGTCTTCTTCTGGTAGCTGTGAGAGGCTTCAGCTGTGAGAGGCTTAAGGAGGGAACTCATAAAATTGATCTCTTGAATAACCTCTATCCTTTCCACCAGAGCTACTCCATTAATGTGACCATTTGCCACATGGACTTGGCTCATATAAACTAGCAAAATCATTCTATTTTGTTGTTCAGTACAAGTCCATGGAATATGCTATTTGGTGGGTACTAACATGTGAAGCATACGGCTTCACACTTCATGACCAAACCCATATGTTCATCTACATATTTCTTCTCTGCAACTCTTTAGCCTAGTCTTCCAATATTTTTTCCTTCCAGGCCTCTGAACAACCAGCCAAGCCATTAGTCATCACTTATGAAAATATATATTCTTACTTCCAGCCAATTCTCTTCCCTCACCAAGTAGATGATGAAATATGCTTCCTGAAGTTCTACCTATTGAGAAGATTTTCCTTTACCACTGTCCTTTAACCCCTCCTGTGGGGCTCTAGAAGAGCTGCAATCTATTGTCGGCCTTTACAGATGTACTGAGTTGAATTGTTGTGAACTCATATCTGAATTTTCTTTTTCTGTTGGCTGGTCATAAGAAAACCCCCATGCAGTCATAGGTATAAGCTGAGGGAGACATGTCATTTCAATAGTAGTAGATGACATGAGAATTCAGGCCAACTCAGCTTACCTGTGCCCAGTCTACATGTACCAATTACATCTTCCCTATGTGCTGCTGGGCCTTCCTGACCTTATGACTTTGTGGTTATGATGGAACCTAGTGCATGATTAGCACTTGATGTCCTGTGATTAGGTGCTTCCCTTCTATGAGACCCAGTGGCATATCAGAATCGGTTTCATATTGCCTTACTGATATAAACTCAAATCATCTTATTTGCCATTTGTGTATATTGCTAAACTTTACATTTAGGTTGTGGAAATTAGCCTACACTTTTCCTTTCTTGTAAAGCTTTGTCAAGTTTTAAGATTAAAGTTATTTTTGCTTATATTCTCTTAAGGAATTTATATCATTTCTTCCTTAAGTATTTGGCAGAATTTGTTGTTGATAATATCTGGATCTGGAGTTTGCATTCTGGAAAGAGTTTTCATTATGGTTTTAATTTATTCAATTGCATAGGACTAATCAGGCTTTCTACTTATTTTTAGGCACTTTATCTTTCCCGGAATGTGTCTATTCATCAAAATTTTCAAATTAATTTTCATGAAGTTCTTTAAAATTTCTTCTACAGCTTGTATAATGTGTATAGAATTTTAGTGATGTTCATTTCACTTTGCTGATGTCAATTACTGTATTGTGTCATCTTTTTATACCAGAGTCAAGTTTTATTGATGTCAATTAGTTTTGAAAAAAAAAAACTTTGTTGAACTTTTTCCTTTATGTTGTTTTCCTTCTCACTAATTTTATGCTGCTCTTTATTATTTCCTTTTAATTTCTATGGGTGTAATTTTCTGGTATTATTCTAGATTCTTAAATACTTAGCTTATTGATTTTCAATACTTCTTTTTCCCTAATATTTGCACTTAGGATATAAATTTCCCAGTAAGTGCACCTATAATTTATCTCAAAAGTTTGATATTTTTTAAAGGTTTTATTATTTATTTGAGAGAGAGAGAGAGCAAGAACAAGCAGGGGTGAGGAGTAGGGAAGGAAGAGAGAGAGAGAGGGAGAAGCAGGCTTCTGGCTGAGCAGGGAGCCTAATGTGGGGCTCGATCCCAGGACCCTGAGACCAGGGCCTGAGCCAAAGGCAGATGCTTAACTGACTGAACCCAGGCACCCCAAAAGTTTAATAGTTTTAAATTACTATGTTTTAAAGATTTTATTTATTTATTTGACAGAGATCACAAGCAGGCAGAGAGGCAGGCAGAGAGAGGGGAGAAGCAGGCTCCCTGCTGAGCAGAGAGCCCAATATGGGCCTCGATCCCAAGACCCTGAGATCATGACCTGAACCAAAGGCAGAGGCTTAACCCACTGAGCCACCCAGTTACCCCTTAAATTACTATTCAGTTCAAAGTATATTTTAAATTTCTATCATGATTTCTTTGGCTCTAAAAAGGGTTTGCTGCAGGCAAATTCTCTGCTTTTGTTTGCCTGAAAATTTTATTTATTATTTTTGAAGGCTATTTTCCTAGATATAGAATTCTAGGCTAGCTGTTTTATTTGTAGTATCTTAAAAATATTTCATTTTGTGAATCTAATTGCTGCTCATTATACATTATATATATATATATATATATTTCTTATAGATATCTTAAAGATGACCTTTTGTCTTTTTTATTTCAAGTTTTTATTGAAATTCTAGTTAGTTAACATATATGGTAAAATTTGTTTCAGGCATAGAATTTCATGACCCATCACTTACATATAACACCCAGTGTTCATCACAAGTGCCTGCTTAATACCCATCACCCATTTAGCCTATCCCTCACCCACCTCCCTCCATCAACCCTCAGTTTGTTCTCTGTAGTTAGAGTCGCTTATGATTTGCTTCCCTCTCTTTTTTTCCCCTTCCCTTTTGTTCATCTGTTTTGTTTCATAGATCCCACATCTGAGAGAAATCACATGGTATTTGTCTTTCTCTGACTTATTTTGCTTAGCATAATACACTCTAGTTCCATCCATGTTGTTGCAAATGGCAAGAGTTCATTATTTTTGATGGCTGAGTCATATTCCATTGTGTATACATACCACATCTTCTTTATCCATTCCTCAGTGGACACCAGGCTCTTTCCATAATTTGACTCTTGTTGATAATGCTGCTATAAACATTGTGGTGTATATGTCCCTTCACGTCAATATTTTTGTATGCATTTGCACTAAATACCTAGTAGTGCAATTGCTGGATTAGAGGGCAGTTCTATATTTAACTTTCTGGGGAAACTGCATACTGTTTTCCAGAATGACTACACCAGTTTGCATTCCCACCAACAGTATAAGAGGATTCCCCTTTCTCTGCATCCTTGCCAACATCTGTTGTTTCCTGTGTTGTTAATTTTAGCCATTCTGACACATGTGAGGTGGCATCTCAATGGTTTTGATTTGTATTTCCCTGATGATGAATGATCTTGAGCATTTTTTCATGTGTCTGTTAGCCATCTGGATGTCTTTGGAAAGATGTCTGTTCATGTTTTCTTCCCATTTCTGGATTATATATTTTGGTACTATTGAGTTTGATAAGTTCTTTATAGATTTTGGATACTAACCCTTTTTCAGAAATGTCATTTGCAAATATCTTCTCCTATTTTATAGGTTACCTTTTAGTTTTGCTCCTTTTGCTGTGCAAAAGCTTTTATCTTAATGAAGTCCTAATAGTTCATTTTTGCTTTTGTTTCCCTTGCTCCTGGAGACCTGTCTAGTAAGAAGTTGCTAAAGCTGAGGTCAAAGAGGTTGCAGCCTGTGTTTCCGCCAGGATTTTGATGGATTCCTGTCTCACATTTAGGTCTTTCATCCATTTTGAGTCTATTTTTGTGTATGGTGTAAGAGAATGACCCATTTCATTCTTCTAAATGTTACTGTCTAGTTTCCCCAACACCATTTGATGAAGAAACTGTTTGGATTGGATATTTATTTAATTTAAATTGGATATTCTTCCCTTCTTTGTTGAAGATTAGTTGACTATATAGTTGTGTGTTCATTTCTGAGTTTTCTATTCTGTTCCATTGATCTGTGTGTCTATTTTTGTGCCAATACCATACTGTCTTGATGACTACAGCTTTGCAGTATAGCTAGGGGTCTAGAATTGTCTTTGGTTCTTAAACAGTTTTATTTTAATGTCTGAAGTGTGTGTCTTTATTTTGTTTTCTTTTGTTTGAAATTCTGTCTGAGGGGTGCCTTTGAGGGGGGCACAGTGGGTTAAGCCTCTGCCTTCGGCTCAAGTCATGATCTCAGGGTCTTTGGATCAAGCTCCACATTGGACTCTGCTTGGTGGGGAGCCTGCTTCCCCCTCTACCCCGCCTGCCTCTTTGCCTACTTGTGATCTCTGTCTGTCAAATAAATAAATAAAATCTTAAAAAAAAAAAAAAAGAAATTAGGTCTGAGTTTTCATAGAGCCTTTAGATCTGTGGCTGGCTAGCTCTCTTCAGTTTTGGAAAATTCCCGACTCTATTCTCTTCAAATATGTCCGCATTCTCTTTTCTCCTCTTGGAATTCCAATTTCATATACATTAAACCTTGTCACAAAATCCCTATTTCATCTTTGCTTTGCCTCTATTTTTGTCCTGTATCCCTTTGTAAATCTAGATATTCATTTTGTCCTATCTTCTACTAACGATTTTTTCATCTAAGTTTAGTTTACTGTTAGGCCCATACACTGAGATAGTAGTTTGGGTTATTTTTATATGTGCATCTGGAATATCTATTTGATTCTTTTTTTTTTTAATTTTTATTTTTATAAACATATATTTTTATCCCCAGGGGTACAGGTCTGTGAATCACCAGGTTTACACACTTCACAGCACTCACCAAAGCACATACCCTCCCCAATGTCCATAATCCCAGCCCCTTCTCCCAAACCCCCTCCCCCCAGCAACCCTAAGTTTGTTTTGTGAGATTAAGAGTCACTTATGGTTTGTCTCCCTCCCAATCCCATCTTGTTTCATTTATTCTTCTCCTACCCACTTAAGCCCTGCCATTTGCGACAACATGGATGGAACTAGAGCATATCATGCTTAGCGAAATAAGTCAAGCACAGAAATACAACTATCATATGATCTCCCTGATATGAGGAAGTGGTGATGATTCTTTTTTTTTATCATGTCAGTTCTCTGTTTCAATTCTCAATCTTTTGCTTCCTTAGAATACACAATATAATTAAGTATTTGTCTGATAACCTTTATTATCCTTATCTTTTGGATCTTCTTTCGTTGTCGGTTGGCTCTCATTTCTAAGTTCTCTCCCCCATTCCTTCTCCTCCTACTCCCTTTCTCCCCCCATTCTACCCTTCCTTCTTCTCTCCCTTTCTTTCTCCCTTTTCCCTCCTTCTCTCTCATCTCTATTTCTGTCACCTCTTTCTACTCCTGTGGCTGGTTACTTTTTAATGAGAGAATATTTAAATTTTACTCTTACCAGATGCAATGGTCATTAGTAATCTGGGATCACATTAGTCAGGGATTCAGAATGTATAATGCTAAATTTCATTAGATGAATTCATTTTTCTTATTTATTTTTATTCCTATCATGATACCAACTTCCCAAATGAGAATTTCATAAGGGTTCCCTTTATTTGCAAGGCCAGGACTCCAAGTATTGTCCCTTTATATATAAAAGGCTGACAATAGCTCTGCTTAGCTTATTAGTTCTCATTTAATGATTCCAGAATCAATAAAGAAAATGTAGTTCTAAACAGCTAGATCACCTCCTTAAGCCTTTTTTCTCTGAGATCTTGACCCTATAGATTATAGCCAGAATTGTTAGCATTGTGGCTTCTTCAAGCAGTCTTCTTTTTATTTTGTACAATCAACCTCTCAGCAGATTTTCTCTGATTTTTCCATTCTTTTATCAGAAATGGAAAAACAGTGGAAATTGATCACCCATATCATATCAAAATATTTTGAGTGCCTATATGTGTGCCTGCATGGAGCAGGATCGGAAACTGTGTTTGTATATGTATAGTATGAAAAACATAATAACAATATGGTTTCATTTCCTTTTATCCTACCCCACAGCTCTTACCCCACTGCTCAATCATTAAGCACATACTGATAGGGAACTGAAAAACAAGGTGTCTTTCTATTCCCACTTTGTATCACTATGCAAATGGCACTTCAACTGATTGTCTGCCTTATAATTTTGCTAAGAAAATGTTCCATGAATATTAGGACTTCAGATTTTTTTCACTTGCATCTCTAGAACTTTCATGTGTTTACTTCTAAACCTTGTCATAACACCTTTTAACTATGTCAAAATCAGCACAATGACTGTGAAATGACTGACCAACTAGCTGAGTGGAAGATATTTTTAATTCAATCTTTCTTTAAAAGGGACACATTTTTTTTTCTTGCCATTTTTCTATGTTATTAAAATTGTGCCCCGAATTCAAGCACTTGGTAGTGGATGACACTTTTCTGGCATCTGAAGAAACACATAAATTCAGGTCATAAATCTAACCAGTCTGATAATTTGCAGTCATTATAGTACCATTTACAGTTTGAGAAGAATACATGGCTTCAGTAGCAGAGCTTAGGAAATTCCCAGTGCTTTTAGACTTTTGAAAATTTCTAGAGACTTTCTAGGTTGAAACTGCAGGTAATTACATAACAGTCCTTTGTCTCCATTGGTTCTCTCAGCAAATATTTACTGAGTAGCTACTATGTGTTAAGACCTGAATATGTGGGAGCAAACAAAACATGTATGGTACCTGGCCAGGCTAAGACTTGTTATAGACATTCCACAAGAATATAAATAATTATTTGTTTTAATTTAGCATCAGTAGGGCAATGGGGAACATCTTACTGGAGATGGCTTCCGTATTTTAAGTTAATTTTATAACAATGGTAAATTTGAAGAAACTCTACCATGTAAGGGTTTTGTCTTTAAATTAGACAAGAGAGGGGTGCCTGACAAGCTCTACTGGTAGAGCATACAACTTTTGATTTCAAGGTTATGAGTTCAAGTTCCATGTTGGGTGGAACTTGAGTCTACTTAAAATTAGACAAGAGAGGGGTGCCTGACAAGCTCTACTGGTAGAGCATACAACTTTTGACTTCAGGGTTATGAGTTCAAGTTCCACGTTGGGTGGAACAAGTTGAGTCTACTTAAAAAAAAAATAGATTAGAACAAAATTTTTGGTATTATTTCCATATATTCTATTTAATATCAAAGTAACTATTACATAAAATAAAATGAAGCCAATTTATTTTAAAGGTTTAAGAGTGTTTCCTGATGTTTCTCTGTGTGTGTGTGTGTGTTTTCAATAAAATTTCTTCAAACCTTTTTATTTACCTCAGTGCCTCAGACTTCTACTGCATGGGAATTGCTTTTAAACTATTCTTTCAAAAGAGCTGGTGAAATGGTCTACTCTAGGTATCAAGTTCATTCAATTAATGTGCACTTATTGAGTGGTTGCTGCTAGGTGTTAGCCATTATGCTAAACAAGGGAAGTCAGTGCTATTATTACTTAAACTCCTCTGGAGTTTTATAATTGCATAGGCCTAAGAATACTTTAAGAGGTATATATGAGTACATGTAGGAAATCCCCTAAGGATTCTCAGAATTAAATAGAGACTAGTACTAATGAGCTTGTGTGACCTACAACACTAGATGAATGCTCAAATAAAACAATCATTATGAAAGAAATATATACTTGTGGGATGCTGGTCTGGAATCAATATTTTTAGAAATGAAAAGCAAGAATAGAATGAGAATGACTTTCTGACAGAAGTTATCAGGAATCATTAAGCCTGATTATGGGAGGAGAAGAAGAGTAAATAAAATAATGTGTACTCCTGAGAACTCAAGAAATGAGAAACACAGTAGACCCACGTTTCTACCACATCTTAATTTTCAAACAGTCCTCTTGAAGACAGAGCTTGGATTTTCTCTGTTTTGTGTGAAACTGTATATTATATATACATATATATATGTATATATAAAACAATTAATGATGTTATATATATATAATGCTACATAATAATGATATGCTATATAATAATAATGTTACATATATGTATATATAACAATTTATATTGTGTGAAGTTTATATCGTGTGAAATTGCAAATCCAAATATATATATTTGTTTTAAATATATGTGTGTGTGTATATATAGATATGTATGTACACATATATATATATGTATATATACATATACATATATACGAATGAGATATATATATGAATGAGATAATTCCTTTGTATATATTTGAGTGTGTAGGAATAACCTCTCAGAAATGGTGCATTTCCAGGAAAGACTCAGTGCCAAGAAAAGAAAAGACCTAGGGGCTTGGGGGCAGCTGGTTATATTTATCAAGCTTGGAATTCCTCTTGTGTGGTGTCTTTGCCTGAGTTTTTAATTGTGTGGTTAGCTAATAATATGAAAACAGAATAAAATGGGAAAGCCAAAAAATGTTCAATTTATGGCCAACAAATGATATATTTGTGCCAAAAGATATGGCCTTCTTTACATCATACATTATAAAAGTATGATATCATTTAAAATAAACAGCATGAAAAAAATAGAATGCCTAATAACATATTTTGCTGACACATACAAGGAATATTTTTCACTAAAGGCAGCTTGTGCTTTAAAAAAAATAAATAAGCCATTCATTATTTTTAATCACTAAAAATCAGTCACAGAAAGAAACAAATTGGTTTTCTGTCTACATATGCATTTTCCATTATAATCATGAAACATATTTTTCCCCACTGGCAGTTTGATTTCACTCAATGCCTGCAAAATGCCTTAGAATTGTTTTTATGAGTTATTTCCGACAAAGCTTAAATGTGTTTGAGGGTGGTGGAAGCATGTAATGAACAGTCAAGTGAGAGATATAGGCAGGAAAGAAGAGGCAGATTCTGAAAATTTGAATGAATATGATTTTATGAATATGATTTCATAAAAGTGACACTGTAGTAAGACAAATCTTATCATGCAGAGTTGATGACTTGTGTCCACTTTTTATCTTCCAACACTTTGCATTTGTGTAGGGGGTAACCTGGACGTTCTTTATTGGTACTTAAAACTTTTACAGCCTATCTATGATTTCCTTGGCACCAACGGCTAAACGTCTGTAATATTTCTGAGAATCTTAGCTTTCAATGTTGCATGTACAGTTTAGTTTGCACCAATAGGATGCATTCACAGGAGATGCAGAAGACTGAAATAAGTAGAAACCACTGCCCCTTTCTAAAGCAGTAAACTGTTAGTGTAAAATCTGTGAAACATCAAATCTCTGATCCCTATGAATTAAATCTGAAGCTGATGGCAGACCTTCTGACTCTACAACTTTGAATTCTCCAGTCTTTATGATAATTTTGTAACTATCTAATTGCTTGGATAATATCCCTTCCTTTGTTAAAATCGCACATAATTTCTGTATTACAAATTGAACCAAGAGTGATAGGTGTGGCTATAATTTTATATAAAATTAAGAGAAACCAGTGCAGTGTAGAAAGTAACAAAGTCTTTGACCTGGAGTATGGAATTCATTTATGAATTAAGGCCCAGTTGACAGTTGCAAAGCAACAAATAATTTTTAACATATTAAAAACATATTAATCATTATATAATATATATGTATATAATTGATTTTTATACCAGTTCCTGATTTTGTGCCATATGAAAAAGGCACCATCACTAAAATATGCAATGAGTTCTCCTTTTGGAAGCACATCTGAAGTTACTTATCAGGTTAGTTTTTAATTTTTAAAATAAAGTAAAACTAAAATATATTTTAACATTAAAACACCTTATGCCTTCTTAATGTTATCTGTTTTGTTTTTTAATAAATAACTAAGATTTTTGTATTCACTAATAGTGAAACAAACTTTGGTTCTAACATCTTTGTACTCTCTGGCATTTAACTGATATACAAACTATGTTATGCCAGAACAACTTATTTGCACCATTAATATAAATAGAATAACTTTACCTCAAATGGATGTAGAACATGTGAAAAGAATAAAGAATATTAAATAAGGAACAGAATACATTTAGAATACAAATAACAACTGTCCCTATACAATAAGGCAACAATCTGGGGAATATAAATGCACTTACTAAGTAACTTACCTCGTGTCAGAAGAACAATTACAGTTAAAAGAACTTCTAATATATTGCTGTATTTACAAAAGAAAATATGTAAATGGAATCTCCCCCAAAGGAGAGAAGTTATAGTTCGTGATAAGTGGAAAGTCAGATCTTCTGGAGACAAAACAAAGAATTTTAAGTTTGGGAGCAATTTTTAAATGACATCTGTCTTAACTCAGGCTGTGACAACAAAATACCATAGACTGGGAGGCTTAAACAACACACATTATTTTCTGACAGTTTTGGAGGCTAGGGAATCCAAGATCAAGGTGCCAACAGTTTTGATTCTTGTTGAAGACTCTTCTCCTGCCTTGTAGACTGTCTCCTTCTCTGTATATTCTCATGTTTGTAGAGAGAGGACAAGCTGTTGGCTCTTCCTCATCTTTCTTTCTTTCTTTCTTTCTTTTTTTTTTCTTTCTTTCTTTTTTTTTTTCTTTCTTTTTTTCTTTCTTTTTTTTTTTTTTCTTTTGAGAGAGAGAGAGAGAGAGAGAGAGAGAGAAAGCATGAGCAGGGAGGGGCTGAGGGAGAGGGAGAGAGAGAATCTTTAGCAGGTTCCATGCCTAGCATGTATATCATGACCTGAGCCGAAATCAGGAATCAGACCCTTGATTGACTGAGCCACTCAGGTATCCTATGTCTCTTCCTTTTCTTAAAAGGACATGAACCCCATCATGGGGGCCCACCTCCTCGAAGCTGATTAACTCTGGAAAGGCCCCATCTCCAAATACCATCATATTGGGAGTTAGGGCTTCAATATAGGAGTTTTAGGGAGACACAAACATTAGTTCATAACAACATCTCTATAAAATGGTTAGTTGGAGCAGCAGTGCTCTTAGTACTATAATACATACATCAAAATGTGTATTTATAAATGAATGCTGCTATATTAAAGTGTTCTCTGTGATTATGCAAGATGAAGAGGCTGTAAAAGAATACAAACATACAACTTTACAAACAGATGGTTACCAGAGGGAAGGTGGTGGAGAGAGATGGGTGAAATGGGTGAAGGGGATTAAGAGGGCACTTTTCTTGATGAGCACTGAGTGATGTGTGGAACTGCTGGATCACTATATTCTACACCTGAAACTAATATAATACTGCATACTAGCTACAACTGGAATTAAAATAAAAAATTTTAAAAACAATGCAAACAGCTTTTAATGCATGCCAAACAGCTGAAGAATCTTACTAAGTCTTTGTATAAGTCCTGTAAAGTCTTAGTCTTCTAAGAATATTAAAAAGACATTGTATTTGAAAATAAGCCATTGATAATAAGGCAATTTCAAAAAATCTATAGGAAGTGAGGCCAGTTACAATGTCACCAATTAGTAATATTCGAATTCCATTGCATTTCTCCTCCTCCTGATTATCTAGACATCTGTTACACCATAAGATCAGTAAGTTGTACAATAAAAGAACAAAACAAGTTTTGGTAGTCTTCTAGATAATGTTCCATTTCTGGTATTTTACAAGGAACTATGTTAGTCATTATATTCTATAATTTCTTTCATTTCCCTTTATTTCATGGCCCTTTCACTCTTGAATACATGTAGAAATGATTAAATATGTATATTTAAATGTTTGTTTTCAGAATCTGTGTTACTATCTGCTCTAGTATTTTGCTTTTTTTCCCCTTTGGATGACATTCCTTTGGTGGGAGATATCACATATTTGAATATCTTGCTAAAATGTGCTGACAATTTATTTTCCACTGTATGACTTGTGTTTTTACTCTATGGTATCTTTTGAAGAAATGTAAATGCATCAGTATTTTAGGTACTTCTTGGGGCACCTGGGTGGCTCAGTGGGTTGAGCCTCTGCTTTTGGCTCAGGTCAGGTCTTAGGGTCCTGGGATCAAGCCCCACATTGGGCTCTCCGCTTGGCCGGAAGCCTGTTTTCTCCTGTCTCTCTCTTCCTGCCTCTCTGCCTACTTGTAATCTCTGTCTGTCAAATAAAGAAATAAAATCTTAAAAAAAAATAAGTACTCTTACCACACATTTATGAAATATTTCCCAACCCTGAAATCATAAAAATATTTCCTTATATTATAAAGTTTTATAGCTTTGCTTTTCATATGTTGGTGAATCTGAAGATTATTTGGGGTTAAATATATAATAAACATAACATCTACTTATTGATATTTTTATTTCCCAATTGTTAAACATTTTGGGATTTTTTTGATCCTTTATATTTACAGTACAGTTTTTTTAAATTAACATATACTGCATTATTTGTTTCAGAGGTACAGGTCTGTGATTCATCAGTCTTACACAATTCACAGCACTCGCCATAGCACATACACTCCCCAATGTCCATCATTCAGCCACCCCAACCCTCCCATTCCCCTTCCCTCCAGCAATCCTCAATTTTTTTTTTCTAAGATTAAGAGTTTCTTATGGTTTGTCTCCCTTTCTGATTCCATCTTGTTTCATTTTTCCCTCCCTTCCCCTATGATCCTCTGTCTTGTTTCTCAAGTTCTTCATATCAGTGAGATCATATGATAATTGTCTTTCTCTGATTGACTTATTTTGCTTAGCATAATAGCCTCTAATTACATTTACATCATTACAAATGGCAAGATTTTGGGTTTTTGATGGCCTCCTGATATTTTATTGTATATATATGCCACTTTTTCTTTGTTATACATTTTGCATTCCTGAGATAAAACAAATTTTTGCCATAACACAACTAATTTATGTGGCATTATGGTAGGCCACTAATCCAATGGTCCCTTACAAAAGAAGAAATCTGGAGACAGACACACATGAATAGGGAGAATGCCACGTGCAGATGAAAGCAGAGATCCAGGTGATGCATGTACAAGTCAGGGACCACCAAGGATTCCAACAAACTACCAGAAGAGGCATAAATAAATTCTTTGCAGCCCTCTGATGAAACCTTCCCTTCCCCATCTGTGGAAAAATAAATTGTCACTCTAGCTGCTGGTCATTTGAAGAGACTTTTTCTTTTCCTTAGAGAGCTTTAGAGATTTCCTTTTTGTCTTCCTGTGTGAAGTTTCACTACAAAATGTTTAGGTTTGGATTTCTTCTTATATGTCTGAGTTGCAGTTTGTTGGGTTTCTTGAATTTGTAGAGTGGAGATTTTCATCAATTCTGGAAAATTCTCAGCCACTATCTCCTCAAATATTTCCTTTGAACCATTAGTCATCTTCTAGACCCTCAGTTAAGGATATGCTGATCCTTTTTACCCCATCTATTTCATCTTAAATATATCCTGCATTTTACATTTTTTCCTCATGCTGAATTCTTGATTATTTATTTAAATTTATTTTTCAATTCAATAATATATTAATTTAGCTGTTTCTTATCTGCCTTTATACCTGTCCATTGACTTTTTACTGTTTTTTTTTTAACTTTAGAAGTTACATTTCATTCCTTTTCAAGTGTTCTGTGCTACTTTTTTTGTAGTTCCTATTTCCTATTGGTATTTTAAAATGTATTATTTATTTCTTTAAACATATGAAATGAAGTTATTTCGTAGTCTGTGCCTGACTTGTATAATGAAGTCTTTGCTGGTCTGTTTATGTTGCCTGTGATTTCTACTACTTATAAATTATTATATGTTTGCTTGTGTTTTTAATTATTTTCACCAGCCAGTAATAAGTATGATTATTTTAGAATTTAATTGACAGCTGGGATGAATTCCTTCCTCAGGAGAGGATTTGTGTTACTTTCTTCCAGAAAAGCTTTAAGACAAATACCATGAACAGTCTATAGATTTCAAATCATGTGAAAACTGGTCCACTTCTTACTCATCCTTGGGGTGCTAGATTCTGGAGACAAACTTATTGTAAGAGCATATCCTGTTTTACTACTTACCTTTTGTGAATACTTGGTTTTGATATTTTGATCCCTTCATTTGGGGAGCTTCTAAAAATAAAAATTCAAAATTTCCAGATCAGTCAATATGTTATGGGAAGAGTAGTTTATTTCCTTATTTATGTGTCTGGATTCCCATTTCTAGCCAGGATTGGCTTGATTAATTTTTTTCAAATGTCTATGACCACTTAGAGGCTTTTAAAGGGTTGTTGTTGTTGTTTTTTTCTTAAGTATACTATTTTAAAGCATTATTGGTGACTAATTTAATTTCTTATTAAAGAAATGAAATGAAATTTCAAGAAATGAAAATTCT
>NC_081559.1:150175364-150324636 GCF_022355385.1 Mustela nigripes
AATTTTAAATATCTATGCCCCCAATGTGGGAGCAGCCAACTATATAAAACAATTAATAACAAAATCAAAGAAACACATCAACAAAAATACAATGATAGTAGGGGACTTTAATACTCCCCTCACTGAAATGGACAGGTCATCCAAGCAAAAGATCAGCAAGGAAATAAAGGCTTACATTTTGACAGAAAGAGGTAAAGATGCTTAGAGCCTTTGACATTTTCTTTCTGTTTTATAAAAGTATTCCAAATTGATCACACATTTTAACTTTGTTCAAATATAATTCTGGTTGCAATTGTTATCTCACTTAACACTATATTCCCAAAAAGGGAATATGTGAACTTTATTTCTAAATCATAGATGAAACTTTTTTGTTCCAATAGAATCTTACTTAAACATATATTAAGAAACCCTAAAAGATGGGATTGGGAGGGAGACAAACCATAAGTGACTCTTAATCTCACAAAACAAACTGAGGGTTGCTGGGGGGAGGGGGTTTGGGAGAAGTGGGGTGGGATTATGGACATTGGGGAGGGTATGTGCTTTGGTGAGTGCTGTGAAGTGTATAAACCGAGCAATTCACAGACCTGTACCCCTGGGGATAAAAGTATATTATATGCTTATAAAAAATAAAAAATTTAAAAATTAAAAAAAAAAAAGAAACCCTAAATGTAGTTCACTATTATTTATTTGAAATAGACATTCATTTTTATGGTAGGGTATTACTTTCTTGTTTTCTAAATTTTTCTAAGGATTTTGTCATGATTGCTTTTTTTTCTTTTCTTTTTATTTAAATTCAATTAGCCAACAGGTCATATATTATTATATAGCTTTCCTTATTTGATCTGTTGTGATACATTTTGTTAATACATTGCTTACCTTAAATCTCCATTCGGTTGATTTTGGGGCAAATTCTCATATCATTTCATATCATATCAAATCTCATTTCATCTCATATCATATCAAATTCTCATATCATTTTTTTAGTCATGGTAGTTTATTATCTTAATGTTCCGTTAAATTTAAATTATTTTTATATGGAATAGTAGTGTGTATCCTTTATTTCGGATACTGTTTTACATGCTTTTGTGTTAAGATATTGCCAATATTAGAAAATACATGTGAATATTTAAATTTCTTGTCTGTCTTTTAGATCTTATCTAGGATTTTTAGTAGTTTCTCATGAAAGTGATGTTCATATGAGCTATCAGGTCTTCTATACATGAGTGAAAACAGAATAATGTTTTTGCAGTAACAGTTGAGAAAATCTGAAAACTATTTAGTAACCACTGAGGAAATTATAACTAATAATAGTTCCTTAGTCTTCTTTTATATCAGTATTTTGAGCAAAATAGACATTAAGAAGTGTGAAAGGTCTAAGATTTTACTGTGTTTGTAAGCTAACAAGTTAGTCTGCTAGAATTTCATGGATGCTAAGAGAAGACAAAAGACTCCAGGGTCAGAGACAGGACTTTACTACTCATGGCACAGCAGGCAGAGAGAGCTTCATCTTTGCATGTGCTCCTTTTGTCTAAAGTTCCACAGAAATAATGTGGAGCAGTGCCAAGGTAGAAACACCCAGGTAGGTGTATACATGCAGAGTCTTATGTCACAGATAAGGGACTCTGTCACTGACCTTAGAAAAGTCCAATCTGTTAAAGTGTTGCAAGCATTATTTTTATTATTCCAGAAAGCAAACCTGTTCTCTGCCCCAGTGGAAGACGGTATCTCTACCTTCCATAGCCCTTCACATTTTAAAAACAACTTTCCAAAACTGCCAGTCTGTCACTCAGGAACAGCTCAGAAGCAGCTCAGCAATGAACAGAAACACCCATAGAGAATTACCTTCCAACAGTTGTTTCAACATTTTTTTTCTAATTATGTCTTAAATTTTTCTCCAGTATATAATCTAAACTTTACCTGTACCCTTTATCTCTCATTTCTATATTTGCATATTTGGCATTACCCCTTTCTACTTTCATAGTTAAATTCAGTCTAATTTTGTTTGTTTGCACAAAGAACATAATCCTGGATGAAAATGCTCATCCTGTTACTAAGTGTCGTCTTTGAATATATCCTCTCTGAGCATATTTCTTTTTGCTTTAGCAAACATATTTTTACAACTAAAAATTACTTTGTTCTTTCTTACAGTATTTTAAACAGCTGATTTAGTTCCTCTACTTTATTAACCAACAAAAATCTTAAACCAATTTTGTGACCTACCTACAGGAAGATTTGTGTAATTCTTTTAAAGATTTACACAGGAGTTCACATTAGTTTTTTTTTTTAAATATAATTTTTTATTTTTTATAAACATATATTTTTATCCCCAGGGGTACAGGTCTGTGAATCACCAGGTCTACACACTTCACAGCACTCACCAAAGCACATACCCTCCCCAACGTCCATAATACCACCCCCTTCTCCCAAACCCCCTCCCCCCAGCAACCCTCAGTTTGTTTTGTGAGATTAAGAGTCACTTATGGTTTGTCTCCCTCCCAATCCCATCTTCTTTCATTTATTCTTCTCGTACCCACTTAAGCCCCCATGTTGCAACACCACTTCCTCATATCAGGGAGATCATATGATAGTTGTCTTTCTCTGCTTGACTTATTTCGCTAAGCATGATACGCTCTAGTTCCATCCATGTTGTCACAAATGGCAAGATTTCATTTCTTTTGATGGCTGCATAGTATTCCATTGTGTATATATACCACATCTTCTTGATCCATTCATCTGTTGATGGACATCTAGGTTCTTTCCATAGTTTGGCTATTGTGGACATTGCTGCTATAAACATTCGAGTACACGTGCCCCTTTGGATCACTACGTTTGTATCTTTAGGGTAAATACCCAATAGTGCAGTTGCTGGGTCATAGGGCAGTTCTATTTTCAACATTTTGAGGAACCTCCATGCTGTTTTCCAGAGAGGTTGCACCAGCTTGCATTCCCACCAACAGTGTAGGAGGGTTCCCCTTTCTCCGCATCCTCGCCAGCATCTGTCATTTCCTGACTTGTTGATTTTAGCCATTCTGACTGGTGTGAGGTGATATCGCATTGTGGTTTTGATTTGTATTTCCCTGATGCCAAGTGATATGGAGCACTTTTTCATGTGTCTGTTCGCCATCTGGATGTCTTCTTTGCAGAAATGTCTATTCATGTCCTCTGCCCATTTCTTGATTGGATTATTTGTTCTTTGGGTGTTGAGTTTGCTAAGTTCTTTATAGATTCTGGACTCTAGTCCTTTATCTGATATGTCCTTTGCAAATATCTTCTCCCATTCTGTCAGTTGTCTTTTGATTTTGTTAACTGTTTCCTTTGCTGTGCAAAAGCTTTTGATCTTGATGAAATCCCAATAGTTCATTTTTGCCCTTGCTTCCCTTGCCTTTTGCGTTGTTCCTAGGAAGATGCTGCGGCTGAGGTCGAAGAGGTTGCTGCCTGTGTTCTCCTCAAGGATTTTGATGGATTCCTTTTGCACATTGAGGTCCTTCATCCATTTTGAGTCTATTTTTGTGTGTGGTGTAAGGAAATGGTCCAATTTCATTTTTCTGCATGTGGCTGTCCAATTTTCCCAGCACCATTTATTGAAGAGGCTGTCTTTTTTCCATTGGACATTCTTTCCTGCTTTGTTGAAGATTAGTTGACCATAGAGTTGAGAGTCTATTTCTGGGCTCTCTATTCTGTTCCATTGATCTATGGGTCTGTTTTTGTGCCAGTACCATGCTGTCTTGATGATGACAGCTTTGTAATAGAGCTTGAAGTCCGGGATTGTGATGCCACCAACGTTGGCTTTCTTTTTCAATATCCCTTTAGTTTTAATCTCTAGTTTCTTTTTCCTTTCTCCCTAGTATGGTTGAACAGAAATAAATTAATAAGCATTGATACCTTATTTTCGTGCACAGTAACCAGATAGCACGGTACATAAAAAATCCTCCAAGCACTGAGCTAGGCAGTATGGATAGAATGATGAACCAAAAAGGGTCTTTACCCTTGCAAAGCTTGCAAAGGGATACATATTCATTATAGCATTGTTTACAACTGCAATTTTGAAATATTTTCTGAGATGATTTTTATTACTTATTTTTTTCTATCTTTTTTCTCACTGGACTAATAAGGTCCATAAGAACATTGACTATTTGGGGGCACCTGGGTGGCTCAGTAGGTTAAAGCCTCTGCCTTCAGCTCAGGTCATGATCCCAGAGTCCTGGGATTGAGCCCCACATTGGGCTGTCTGTTCAGCAGGGAGCCTGCTTCCCCACCCCACACCCCACCTGCCTCTCTGCCTACTTGTGATTGTCAAATAAATAAATAAAATCATAAAAAAAAGAACATTGACTATTTTGTTTATTAATAATACTCCTACCCACACATTGCCAAAATGTCATTTTCCTTCCCTGTAACTTATAATAAAAATAGAATTTCTCACTATATGAAACGTTTAATTATTAGTTCCCCAACCAAGGTGG
This sequence comes from Mustela nigripes, assembly GCF_022355385.1. Taxonomy (NCBI): domain Eukaryota; kingdom Metazoa; phylum Chordata; class Mammalia; order Carnivora; family Mustelidae; genus Mustela; species Mustela nigripes. The sequence continues at coordinate 150,179,828 of NC_081559.1, forward strand.
TTTTGTGTCCTCAGTTTCTCACAGTATACTTTATCTGGCAAGCTCTTCCATTTTTCCCAAAAAAAAAGTCAGGATTTTTCTGAGGCTAAGTCTTTCCTTTCTCTAATTTATTGTGACTTCTTAACTCACTTGTAATTTTTTTGCATGGTAGCCAGAATTATGTTTTTTCTGAAATACTATAATAACATTCGCTTATTTTAAAAACCTTGGCTCTCCTTTTCCCTCTAATGTATTTTATTCTAAGCATGGAGTTCAAGACTGTCCATATTAAACCCTTACAATTTTCTGGAATCATGACACATCTTCCATAACTATTGTATGTGTATCCTATACTCTAGCCACTGAAGGTCACTTTTACTTTTTAAGCTTTATATATATGCTTTACACTTCTGTATCCTTGGCCAGCATTCTATGTTGATTCTAGTCAGAGAATTAATGGTTAGAAAAGATAACAGAGAAAAGAAATATACCAAAATAATATAATTAAGAATTCTGGAAAACAGATAAACTGAATGGCATAAGATAGGATTAATTAAATACACATAGATAAATTTGCAATTAGACTGGGAATAAAATAAACACTTAAATTCACAGAAACAGGAGGATCCAAAAAAAATATTCAATTTCCTGAACTGCTCAGGGACAAAACAGCTAAAGTAGTACAAAGAAAGAAAGCTTGAAACAATCTAAGCAACACTTATAGAGTTTTAAAAGAAGTTTTTCCCAAGAGCTATTATGAAGACAACAATTTGATATTGGGTGCAAAGCCATGAGTCTGGAAGCAAGAGTTCCTAGGTCATTATAGGAATTCACTATTAAGTTCACAGGATTGCTGCTGTATAAGTTACAAGCTGAAGAACATACAGTAGCCTTTTGCCTTAAAAAAAGGAAGAAGTTGGTGCCTTGCTATGGCTGCCTTCATATAGGTATTGGTTCCAAGCAATTTAACATACAAATCCTAATGCAAATCAAAAGGATATAGTTATTTTGTATACTAGTTAGGAATACTTTCAGCTATGGTGTATTTCTTGAATAAGTACAACATTAAAGAATTAAGATAAATAAGTCAAGCAGAGAGAGTCAATTATCATATGGTTTCACGTATTTGTGGAGCATAACAAATAACATGGACGACATGGGGAGACGGAGAGGAGAAGGGAGTTGAGGGAAATTGGAAGGGGAGGTGAACCATGAGAGACTATGGACTCTGAAAAACAACCTGAGGGTCTTGAAGGGGCAGGGGGTGGAAGGTTGGAGGAATAAGGTGGTGGGTATTAGGGAAGGCACGTATTGCATGGAGCACTGAATTAAAAAAAAAAAGAATTAAGATAGGGTGAATCAAACCTATTTATTACTTCTGGGATTTAAGAAATGCAGGATTATATTATTTTAAATCAATTTATCTTGAAAAATGTCCATGTTAAGTCTCTCCACTAGTAGTAAAAATTAAAGCTATCTTTTTAAAAATGTTAAGTCATAAAGACAAGAATGCAAAACACATTTGAGTCCTGAACCAATAGGCTCCCTAAGGACTGGCTAAAGTCTTCATTTTAATCATGATCTTCATGGGACACCTAGAAAATAAAATGATAATTGACTGAGAGATTTGACTCAAATTCAGAGTGCATTTCAAGAAGAAGCCAAAACAAAGATTCAAATAGGATCATATTTAATTAAGTGGTGTGTACCTAGACTCTGGAGCCTTAACCTAAGATCTGTCAGTTAATAAGTGATCAGTAATACTTGCATATGTGTTGGCTGAATGTAAGACCCAGACCCACACTCTTAAGATTTATGAACTATTTATTTGGAGTTTGTACGTTAAATGTGTAATCTTCATGGAATAAATGAGTTCATGGCTAATGATAAGCAGTGTTAATATTTATGTGCATTTTTTTTCATTTCAATAGAAGGAGGGTTTACAATTTTCAAGGAATAAAAGGGAGTTTTGCAGAAATGATATTCACAGAGGTTTCCAGAATTACTGTACTTCTTAACATGATATCCACCTCACTGTCTGATGTTAGAATATATAGAACCACATAAAAACTAGCAAACCAGAAGCAAAATTAATACCGATAGTTCTGGCAGTCTTTGCCTCACTCAATTCAATAACGTATATATTTTAAAAAGCTATCTATTTGTTTTTAAATATGACCTAATTTTGATTTTTTAAAAATGGAGCACTGTTATATCTTCAAAATAAATTCTTCACAGAAACACTGAGTTAGGGATTTTCAATAAATTGGAATATTAAATTGCTTTGATGACAGAGCATACATCTATAAAAGAATTTATATTTTACTGGAGTCTTATTCTTTGTATCCCCTCCAATAGTTCTGTTTAAACAGATGTACCACAGATGTGGAAACATCTGGCAGGTCAACACAATTCTGCCATGAACATATTCAGGTTAGGATTGTACATTTTTTGACATCTAATTGTTAAGCAAGGACCCTTCTCTGGAAAAAGTTTAGTACATTGCATCAAATGATATATTTCCACTTGCTTCTCCTTTCTTTCTAACAAGTATTTTCACATGTGCTCATTAAAAATATTTTGGTGCCTATGGTTACTCTTTATTTGTTTTAGAAATGTCTATATAATTTTCATTCGCCTTTATACAATCACCTACTCAAGTGTGAGGGACAGTTGAATTAAGATCAATAGATTGATTTTAGTCACTTTCATTTTTTTCTTCTCCTGAGTTTTGTTGGGTTCATTCAAATTACAAGAAAATTGCTCCAATTGTACACATTAAATATACTAATCCATCAAGTTCTTGAATCTTCTTTCTTCACTTAGATTGCATATGTCAAAGAGATGAATGAAACTTCTTTCAACATTCTATATCACTATAGAAGACCTTCATTTGGCTTCTCTTATATTAGCATAAACATATAGCACTGGGTATACATTTAATGTATGCCATGGGTGAATATGTATGTGTGTGTGTAGGTGTTTGTAGTTTTGGAGAGCTAGCTAGAGGAGGGGAGAGAAAATTGAAAAATTTGAAGATTATAGATTTTGAAATTTTATTTTTATGGTACACACTTATAAATCAAACAATAAAAATCTTCAATCTTTGCTTTAAACTATCTCTCTGTTTTTATAAGCCAGGAAACATTCATGAGACTCAAGAAATATTTTCCAAAGCTCAGTGTTTGAATATTATAATATTTACCCAAATCAGAGAAAATTAATAAGATTTACAGCACTTTGCAGAGACTGTTAGTAAATCCTGAGGGGAAAAGCAGATAGTACCATTTCATTCAGTGCTGGGAATTTGGGTGATACGTGGTGACAGTAAGAGACTTTTCACTCCTGAAGAGGCTGAGGCTGTGTGACCCATGGGATCAGCATGCACCATGGGATGCTATAAAACCCATCTAATATTTATCAAGATGTGCAATGTAATGAAAACTGCCTGAAATCATACACCACACAAACAACTTCAACCTGGGAATAGGAAGCAAAACAAGGAAACATAATCATAAGCTAGGTTCTTAGGCAGTGCTTCTCAGCCTCATGTCTGTATGTTTATCAGCTGTTTATTTTTCTGGCTACTTTAGAATTTCCTGTTGAGATAGATTTATATTCAAATGCATCACGAAATACAAAAAAACCCGAAAGGTTTTTGTTTGCTTGCTTGATCTCTCTCCTTCAAAACATTTTTTTTTTTCCTGAACAGTCCACTTTTGTGTTTAAAATCATCCACCCATGCACATTTTAATCAGGTTATAGTAATCCTAACTGTTAACTCTGGCTCAGAAACTCATGACCATCCCATACTTACGTGGAGGTTCCAAAACATAAACTATGAGTCCATAGTGTATCACACCACAGGACAAAAGCACCATGAAGGAAGTTTCGAAGCTCTGAATATTCTAGTCTCCTCAAATTTTCCATTATAGATAGTCATTGAAATCAGATTTTTTTTTTCACAAAACCAGAACAGATGATTGTTATAGTGTTGCACAAAAGAGTTCCAGAAATTCTCACAAAACAGTCTGTATGGCAATCAGCCCACAATGGGCTTCTAATTCCTTCACCATTAAGGCCAAGTCTACTTCCAAGTTTCCAACCAGGATGTTTGCAATGTGCCTCCTCCTTTGACAGCTGTTAAATGCCATAATGGTTACAATAGCATATGCTGGGAGTACCCCAGATGTCTTCGCACAGTGGTAGGTCCATTTCTAATAACAGACAATGAGAGAGAAAGGCTGACATAATATTTATAGGAACTTCTTAATCTCTAGTGCATTGTAAATGTTTACGGTTCAAGGTGGGGAATCTGGCTGCTTACCAAATGTATTTTTTCTCCTCTGAGTTTAAGCATCAGGTTATATTTAAATATTTCTATTCGCTCTCACTATCTGTTTTTATGTTTCTGTCTCAGGTCTAAATCAATCTCTTGCTGTCTCCTCAATCTCTCTTTTTCCACAAATACTTACTGAACATGTTTCCTCAAAGTGTATTTAAGTTATCCCTGCCTATCTCTGGCAAATAAAAGAGTTTCCATCCTTTGGGCCTGTCTGTACACCAAAAATGCTCTGGACTGATTCAATTCAACATTGGCATGTTTTTAAAACTATTAAACCATATGGAAATATGTCTTACTGAATTTACTTCCTAAAGAGTAGTTTTCCATTGGACCTATTTGATTTTGACTGTAACCTCTGTGTGCAGAAATGTTCCTTTGGTCTTTAAATCCTCATAATTTATAAGATGAATAAAGAGAGGACTATTTTATTCCAATTGTTGAACTCAGAAAGAACTAAGGAAGATTAAAAAAAATTAGTAAAAGTTGATGAAGAAAACACAAATGGTGATACTGGGCTAGTCACAAAATCATTTTTGTGAGGGTTGGAGTATAGTTCTCTCTTGTAAAAAGAGAGAATTACATTATCTTATTATGGTTTCTTATAGTTCTAATACTTACTAATTCGTAGTCCAAGTTTTTTCTGAACTCACTTTCTCAGGTCCCATGGGCATGGCCATCTTTTTTTAATATTCTTTTTTTTTTTTAAAGATTTTATTTATTTATTTGACAGAGAGAAAGAGCACAAGTAGCAGAGAGGCAGGCAGAGAGGAAGGAAGCAGGCTCCCTGCTGAGCAGAGAGCCCAACATGGGGCTCTATCCCAGAACCCTGGGATTATGACCAGAGCCGAAGGTAGACGTTTAACTGACTGAGCCACCCAGGTGCCCCGGGCATGGCCATCTTTATACCCAATATTAACTTTCACAGTTTCTTTAAAAGTCATCTTGTTCTCACAAACTCCCTTCCCTTCACCACCAGAAAATGAAAGAGGATTTGAAAAACCTTGGTAGTAAGAGCAGAATAACTTTTTGGTCCATCAGTTATTTTGTAGATGAAAGACACTACACAAGGAGTACACACTTTGGTGACTTCCTTTTGGAATACAAACTACTAAGAACAGAAAAAGCTATGTGAAAGCAAGCAAACTGCTTTGATTTTGGCAACAAATTCCAGTTAAAACAGCCACAGAAAACAAAAGCCTCAAATAGACCAAAATTAGGATCTATAACAATAGATCCTTATTATTTATTTATTTATTTATTTATTTATTTATTTATTTGACAGGGAGAGATCACAAGTAGGCAGAGAGGCAGGCAGAGAGAGAGGGGGAAGCAGGCTCCCCGCTGAGCAGAGAGCCCGATGTGGGGCTCGATCCCAGGACCCCAAGATCATGACCTGAGCCGAATGCAGCGGCTTAACCCACTGAGCCACCCAGGCACCCCCTTATTTATTTTTATTAATAAAAATTAGTGAAATGTTAGCATCATTTAGTTCATGATTCCATACAATTTAGTTTTAAATGTGCAGGCATAGAGGAAGCACACATCCTCCCCTTGGTGTGCTCATTTGTATACTACAAGGTTTTTTAACTCAGAACTGCTCTATAATAATGACCCTCACCCCATTTAATCACTAAGAATGCTTTGCTTATTTGTATTGTAGGCAAATCATCAACAAGGTGCTTTACTTTCCAAAAGTTCTTTTTCTACCACTTATTTTGAATAATAAAGAGAGAATTAAATGGTCTTATGAATAATATCACTGCCCATAGGTAATAAATCTAAACAGTCATATTATGACATTTAAGATAAATTGACAGTTAAAAGAAAAACTAACATTTTGGGGGTGGGAGCAATTAAGGTACAATCTCTTCACAACTTTACCTTATAATAGAGTGTTATTGACTATAATTGCTACACTGTGTAAAAACTCTCCAGGACTTACTTATCTACTAGTTCTGTTTGTACTGTTAAACAGTATATCCCCAGTAACATTTTTAAAGAGATTTAAGACAGGAGTTGTACTAGTTTACCAGACAGTGGACAAGTGTTTATCAGAATCATCAAGAATACTGATTAAGGAAAAAAAGGCGGGTGGGGGGGGGGCAAGGTAACTGAGCTGGCCCTAGACTTCCTATTCAGAATGTAACAAGGAACTGAATTTTTTTTAATGTCTATATTTGAAAAGGTTGTGGTGTTTTTAATTAACATATAATGTAGTATTTGTTTCAGAAGTACAGGTCTGTGATTCATACATCTTCATCAGTGCTCACCATAGCACATCCCCTCCCCAGGGTCCATCATCCAGCCACCCCCTCCCTCCCACCTCCCTCCGCTCCAGCAACTCTCAGTTTGTTTCCTGAGATTAAAAGTCTCTGGTTTTGTCTTGTTTCATTTTCCCCTGCCTTCCCCCATGATCCTCTGTCTTGTAAGCAATGGAATTTTAACCAGCTTCCCAACAGGTTCTTAGGTACAGAACTCTTGAAAATCATTACACTATAGCCAGAAGCCAGGGATCAAACTGGTCTGCCCTTTTTGAATCCAGGATAGGAATGACCAAATTGTCAGAAGGTATCCAGGGGATCTCATGATGGAAGCTTCTGGCTTCCCTACCATTGTTAGCAAACTTTGCCTTTTTCTTCTCTTCCAGTAAGAAGGAAATAGTCCTTTGGAGGCAAACTTTCCCTATCCTTCCTTTCCCTCGAATATTGGAGTAATCTGAATTACTACCCCTCAGATATTCAGCAACAGCTCTAAAACATGGTGAACACTGTAATGATTACTTCAATGCTGCTAACTAGCATGGGTATCTATTTACAAAGGAAAGTTCAAGCTCTTTTTCAAGAAACTCCTAGCTTTCCACAGTCCATTACTATAAAATAATGGGCCTTCTTTTTACCAACATAAATTATTTTTATTTTTACAAAGTTCAGTTAAATATAAGGGACACATTATAATAATGTGGGATCTTAATAATTAAGATTTATCAGCTGAATAACAGGAACTAATGTGTAGACTTATTTACATGCAAGGTCTGAGGTCCTGATTTTTAAAGAAAAATGACATACAGCTTATATCCTTGATATTATTTCCTAGTAAAGTTTTCATGAATTTAATCTACTCTAATTAGGTCTTCAGAGAAACACTAAAGTCATAAAGATAAACAGCATTAATTTAAAGTTAAACTTACTTTGCAGTAACTGAGTTAATATTTCTTGAAGACTCTATTAGTCAGTCATAATACTGCATTCAAATTTTAGGCCCTTCAGTTCCGACAATTATAACTGTTTGAGTAAAGATTATATCTTCTGGTTATTTTTGCTTGTGATGTATCACAAGGTTGAATTTAATCATGTAAATATTTTATTTTGGAAGGCAAATTGAATTCTCTCTCTCTCCCTTTTTTTGTCTTCAGTTTATAATGCTTTGCTTTGCACTGTTGCTTATCTTATGTCTTATTTTTTACCATATTTTCTGACTTAGGAGGAGCTCCATCTCTTACCTGTTTTCTAACCACTCTCTTCTCCACTTTCTAGGAGCAGGAATTCTAACATGGGTTAAGGACAGGCTGAAATACTGAGGAATAGAATTTGATCATAGCTCAAACAAACATCCTGTATTAGTGCGAAGCCAAGTTATTTTCCATATGAATGCCTTTATTGGACTTTTGTGTAAGGCTTCTTTCAAAGGGGTGCCTGGGTGGCTTGGTTGATTAAGTGTCTAAGTTTGGCTTGGGTCATGATCTCAGAGTCATGGAATTGAGCCCCACATTGAGCTCCCTGCTCAGTGGGAAGTCAGCTTGTCTCTCTCTCTCTCTGTCTGCCTCTCCCCCTGCTCATTCTTTCTCTAATAAATAAATAAAATCTTTTTTTAAAAAGCCAAATTCTTTTTTCTCTCCTTTGAATTCTAAGCTGCTGTTGTCAGAATGACAGAGGGTATTTATATATATTTGATAGATGTCTCATATAGATACCTGAGATATACATATATATATATATCATATATATTATACCTGACAGATAACTGATAGATATATCTAGAGTATATCTAATTCCAGAATGATTTCCTACCCAAAAAAAGATGGATTTACATGATTAAATTCAATCCTATTGGAGTTGTGTTTTATAAACCCCACTTGAGATAGGGTTTATTTCTTATACCAATTAATTTCTAATAATTTTTATTTAATAATATAAAATAAACTGTGTTGTTATTGTTTTACATTGACTGTTTAAATCACCTGCAACAAAATAGAATAAGAATTCACTCGAAGCTGGAGTTTTACTGCAGAAGGCAACCGTTGGAGATTTCTCATCATGAAAACTGCTGCTCAGCTGAAGGGTAAAACATCTAACATGGGATACAAGAACTGAAAAAGACTATCAAGAGTACCTAGTTCAATATCCTTACTTTTTGATAAAAAACAACAACAAAAATGTTACCAGAACATGGTAGATGATTTGCCTTAAGCTCAACATGATAATTATCTTCTGCAAGTGATTTTTATTTAGCACAGTGTTGGAGTTCATTTAGTGGAATGAGTGGTGGCGTTGTGTGGCACCATCATTTCATGTGTGACCAAGTTCGTTACCCTAGGTAACTCAGTTTCTATATCTCTAAAAATAGAGATGTTGACAGTTCCTATTCTGTAGATCTGACTATAAGATTAAGATAAGATGCATAAAACATTTAAAAAGGGTAAAACTCAATACTCAAAGTAAAACTCAGTTGTGTTGGTTATAAGAATTATATCAGAATGTACATCCTAATTTTTGAAGATTAAAACAACTGGTTTGCAATTTAATTTAAATCCAGTTAATCATTAATGCTAAGTAACAATTAAGCTTTATAAATGCTAATTTTTTATAGCTTAGGTAACAAAATCAAAGTGAAGGTATGGGCAATTATTTTCATTCTGCTTATTTCAAGGGAAAATACTTTTACTTAATGCCATATATATACATATATAAAGGTATATGTATTTATATATGTGCCAGATATATGTATATACCATATGTATTTGTGTACATGTGTATACACACACACACACACATACTTTAGGGATTTGCCTTCCGATAACTGATTTTTTTTTTTTTTTTTAGATTTTATGTATTTATGTGACAGAGAGACAGACACAGCAAGAGAGGGAACACAAGCAGGGGGAGTGGGAGAGGGAGAAGATTTATTTATTTATTTATTTATTTATTTATTAGCGATAGAGAGAATGAGCAGGAGGGGCAGAGGGAGAGAGAATCTGAAGAAGACTCTGAGCTGAGTGCAGAGCCCGATGCAGGGCTTGATCTCACAACCTTGAGATCGTGACCTGAGATGAAACCAAGAGTCAGCTGCTTAACTGACTGTGCCACCCAGAGATGCCCCTTATAGTTGATCTTAATAAGCTTTTGATCTTCAAACTGCACTGATCATGATAAACTATCATTATTTTTCAGTGAGTTATTTATAAATTTCTTATTTTAATGAAGACTTTGTAGCATCTTCAACATACCTCCAAATTTGGGAGTGTGCTTTTTTAACAAGTTGGTAATATGCTGACAATCATATTCAAGTCCTTTTTGAAACTCAAAACAAAAAGAGAATGTTTTCCAAATTTGTGCTCTTGTTTCATTTCTGTCTTAAATAGGGATGATAATAGTATTCTAAATTTAGTTAGTGCTTATTCTTCGGTAGACTGCTTATGATACTCTAAGTTTCTCCTTATTTTTGAAGTACATTTACTTCTTTTTTCCTTAAACATTCTTTACATGGAAACACCGTCTTAAAATTGCCACTGTAATACACTTCCTGAAATATTTACCTTATTATGGTACTTTATATAATTCTAATTCTAGTAATTTGGGGAAGCTTTCTTATCCCAACAACTTTGGGGAAAATGTTTGAATGTTTCTTATAATTTAAAATCCATGTTCTTGCCATATAACTTTCTCTGTATAGTAGCAATAAAGAAATAAAAATCCTCTCAAAAACAAGTCTTCAAATTAATACTCTCAGTAAATTTTTTTAAAAAAGAGTTCTTTGATTTTACCAAACTGTTCTACAATACCGAAATAGGTTAAAATTAAAGTGCAGTCTAGATTAAAATTAAATCTTAAAGAGTTTTAAAGTCAAGGATTTTGCAAGAATAGGCTAAGGGACACATAAATGAATATTTGGGGATTGAATAACATGCTCAATGGTCCACTTTGGTCCAAGTCACTATTTCAAAACCGACCTTGTAGGCCAAAGACACCAAGAACCATATAGTGAGGGAAAGTACAGTTTACTGATGTTTCAGAAGAAGAGTTTGATGGAAAACAAAAATAAATCGGGTCTACTATATTGCTTGACTTCCCAACACAACAAATACACACACACACACACACACACCATCTTTCATAACATTTCCAAAAATATTCTTGCCCAACAGGACGCAGTATACATCACTTCTCCAAAGAGAGAGGGCACAAACTCATTCCAAGTTTCAATACCTGTGGGCCAATGATCTGATAGCCCAAATTTTCTGACATTCACTTTCTTCCATTCTGTTTTGGTTTTGGCTAGACAATCTTAAGCAATTCCAGACCCCAAAATACTGCAATACTTTCATAAAGACTTTCATAACTACTGCAACTGGTGAGCTAACATATAAATATAAACATCTTGAAAATATATGTGTCATATAAAATGGAGGAAAAAGCAAAAATGTGCTTTAAAACTTTTGGTTAAGAGAGAGTGCCATTGATCTTAACCCAAAGACTTTATATATTGCATTAATCATGTAAAGAATAGAACAATAATCTCATGGAAAACTATTTGTTGGCTATATCCATCAGCAATGAGGCAAACATGTGGGTTAGCCAGCATAAACTGCTCCAAGATCTAGTCACTGCTCATATTCTCCTTGTCCAGAGCCCTTCAGTGTGACCTCTCTGGTTACATTAGAGGCACATTAGAGATTATTCCCCTGTGGTTTTGCTACCAAAGCAGCTACTTGCTTCCCATAGTGTGGGTGTTTGGACATTATAATTGAGCAACTATAGGTTCAGTTCTGGTATTAGCTTGTTAACATAACTTCTTTAAACCTGAGTGAGATACCTCTTAGTTTCATTTTATGGGATGATTTTGCTAGTAAAGATGAACCTAACTCTCCAAATTGAATTGGGGATCATTCTTCCACCTAATTCTAGCTCTTTGCTAATAAACTTTACCTCATAGCAAGAATGGAAAATGACAAATGTCAAGCTCAACCTGATAGATTTTTCTCTACAATATGTCCCCAAAATACTCTTAGGTCATTTCACCCTTTTCAAGGTGTTGTCACAGCAGAAAGCATTGTGGAGTAGGAATTCGTTCCTCTGATCCTTTGAAGATTTTCTGTATAACTCCTTTCCTATTTCCAGGTTTCTATCATTTCCTATCTTACTCATTAACTTTAGGATACAGTAAAATATCTATCTTCTGCTAAATAAGGTGCACAGCTCTTACTAGTCAGATATTCCTTGCTTTGGGAGGACATGTCCCTTAAAAAGCTCATACAGTAATCTTCCTATTGTCTCTCTGCTTTTAATGTGCCAGCTTGGACTGGAGCTTGCTTCTGTCTTATAGTATCGCAAAGAAGACCACTAGAAATTAGATTCAGCTTTACTTTCTCTTGTTTTCACAAAGAATGGTGTTCTGTACACTGCTGCATCATTTCCCCCCAAAAAGAGGTACAATAAATGACCACTATTGATCCATCTTATTCATTTGGATGGTGTGAAGAAAAAACTCACATTTTTTTTTCTTTTCTCTGTGTAGGGGAAAACAAACAAACAAACAAACAAACCCATTTTTGCTAATGTGTATTTCTTTCCCATGTGGCTCCATTACTATTCACACAAAACATTTCACTTCTGACACTTCTGGTCACCAAATGTGTAGAGGTTTTCCTTACACCAAGCAATTCTTTGCGACACCAGCTGGGTGTCCTATAATTTAACTTAATTCCAACAATATCTACCCAGAGATAGCATCAGATCCCACAGGTTAAAAACTCAGTCCTGTAAGACTGCCTCCCCAAACTCCCCCCCCAACTCCAACACACAGATACATCAGATGCCAGTTACAAACCCATGTTACCACCTATGCTTCTGACTGGCCTGCTCTAGATCAGAGGTTCCAACAACTCCCTCTTCAGGTTCTATAATTTGCTAGAGCAACACAAAAAACCCAGGGTAACAATTATGTTTACCAGTTTATTAAAGGATATCATAAAGGATACAGATAAACATCCATATGGAAGAGATGAATAGGGGAAGGTTTGGGAAAGGGCAAGGAGCTTCCATGCCCTGCCCAGGCACGCCACCCTCCCAGGACCTCCATGCATTCAACAACCGGGAAGGTCTCTGAACCTAGTCCTTTTGGGGTTCCATGGAGGTTTTATTATATGGTCATGATTGATTGAAGCACTGGCCATTGCCCATTGATTCAACCTCCCTACCCCTCTGCCCTCCCCAGGTGTCAAGGGTTGGACCAAAAGTTCCAACCCTTTAATCACAGCAACCAGCCCCCATCCTTAGGTGGGGTCCAAAATAACTCATTAACATAAGATACCTTATCACTCTCATTACTTCTGAAATTCAAAGGGTTTTTCAGAGACTTTGCCAAGAACAGGGTCAATTACCAAATATTTAGTTCTTATTATAAACGATGGCAATACCAAAGATGGAATCAATCTACCTAACTTCTTAAGCCTTAGGAATTGATCTTTTCCTCCTCCCCTGTCCATATCAGTGAGTGGAAAGCAATGGCGAGGTGGTGTGCCTACAGTCTCAAACACTTTTTTAGGTAGGTAATCCAACAATGGGGCTCAAAGAATTAGTAAATCTGGTTTAGCTGACACACTTAGCTGTGTTCTGCTACCCAGTCTTTTTTTTTTTTTTTAAAGATTTTATTTATTTGACAGACAGAGATCACAAGTAGGCAGAGAGAGAGAGAGGGGGGAAGCAGGCTCCCTGCCAAGCAGAGAGCCCGACGCGGGGCTCGATCCCAGGACCCCGGGATCATGACCTGAGCCGATGGCAGAAGCCCCAACCCACTGAGCCACCCAGGAGCCCCTCTGCTACCCAGTCTTAATGAGAAGCAAAGGTAATATTTTTTTCCCCTTCTTAAGCTAATGATTCTGTTGTATTCTGTCATTTTTTGACTCAGAAGAACTCGGGCAGGAAAGAGAAATAGAGTTCCCCAAATATTAAAATTTGAAGGAAAAGAGCAAAATACTCAAGCAATTTTAGTGAGGATATCAGTCCCACTGGCTCATCTCATATGTACTGATCATCCTCTTCACCCAGCAAATATCCATCAATATATAGAGAAATTTTATTCAAATCATGTGTACTATTGGAAGTAAGAGAAAAAAAATGTTCTTTGTTCTCAAAGGGAGCTCGTATTTTCTGTTTTGAGGTAGAAAAGCAAAGGAAAAGTTTTGCAATATTTGGGGTATTTTAAAATCCATTTCATTCTGAATTGTTGTAAAATTTTTGCCATCTATATCCATCCATTATTCTTTTTTTTTTCTCATCTGAGCCACTGGGTGGTGATACAGTGGATGAAAATAAGTAGAAGAAGGAAGAATGAAGATGAAAGAACCATAGATGTGTAGCCATGCCTATTTTCATGCTAGAAGTAACAGCTTAATTCCTTTCCCCCCTCTCTTTGAGTCCTTTTTTTTGTAATATAAGGTTATTTTATGCACAAGCATGGTTATTTTCCTTTCATTAAAATGGATACAGCACTTGATCCATGTATCAACTCCATCTGTAATCATAATTTCAAAGAAATTATAGAACAAAGTCAATTACTCAAATAATCTAGAATCACAGTTTTATATGCAGTGTCAAGATAATTGACAAAGGCATTTTGGACTTCAATTACCTCAATAACTACTTTGAGTTTCTCCTCATTTAGAAAGTTTCTATATGCCTTTGCATTTAACACACTTTATTTTTTTATTTATTTAATTTATTTATTTACTTTATTATTTGTTATTCTTTTTTGAATTTGCCATTATCTTTTGCAAATGTTTAGCCTTCTAGGTTACCAAATCCAAAAGGAATATATAAACAATAAATCCATTTGTTGTTAAGAACTTCAGGTCTTAAAATGTATTGTTTTTTCTTTCTTAAGATTTTCTGCAATTACTTTCTTTGATTCAAATTCAATTAATTAACATTAATGTATTATTGTTTCAGAGGTAAAGATCAGTGATTCATCATTCTTATATAACACCCAGTGCATGATGTAATGTCCTTAATGTCTATCACTCATTTACCCCAACCCTCAAAACCCTCCCTTCCAGCAACCTTAGTTTGTTGCCTATGATTAAGAGTCTCTTATGGTTTGCCTCCCTATCGAGTTTTGTATTATTTTACTTTTTCCTCTCTTCCTCTATGATCTTCTGCCTTGTTTCTTAAATTCCACATATCAGTGAGATCATATGATAACTTTTTTTCTCTGATTGACTTATATTGCTTAGAATAACACCGTCTGGTTCCATCCATGTTACTGCAGTTGGCAAGATTTCATTTTTTTGAGGCTGAATAATATGCCATTATTGTTGATGGACATCTGGTCTCTTTCCATAGTTTGGCTATTGTGGTCATTGCTGTACACACATTGGGTTGCAAATGCCCCTTTGGATCACTACATTTGTACCCTTGGGGTAAATACTACATACTACAATTGCTGGGTCATACGGTAGCTCTATTTTCAACTTTTTGAGCATCTTCCATACTATTTTCCAGAGTGGCTGTACCAGCTTGCATTCCCACCAACAGTATAGAAGTGTTCCCTTTTTTTCTGCATCCTCACCATCTGTCATTTCCTGACTTATTAATTTTAGCCATTCTGACAGGTGTGAGGTGTTATTTCCTTGAAGTTTTGATTTCTATTTCCCTGATGTCAAGTGATGATGAACACTTTTTCATGTGTCTCTTGGCCATGTGTATGTCTTCTTTGGAATGTCTATTCATGTCTTCTGCCCATTTCTAAAGAATTCTAAAGAATTATTTGTTCTTTGGGCATTGAGTTTGACAAGTTCTTTATAGATTTTGGATATTAACCCTTTATCTTTTATTTCATTTGCAAATATCTTGTCAGTTGTCTTTTGGTTTTGTCAATTATGTCCTTTGCTGTGCAAAAGCTTTATACCTTGATGAGGTCCCAAAAGTTTATTTTTGCCTTTGGTTCCCTTGGCTTTGGAGACATGTCTAGTAAGAAGTTGCTGCAGCTGAGGTCAAAGAAGTTGTTGTCTGTGTTCTCTAGGATTTTGATGAATTCCTGCCTCACATTTAGGTCTTTCAACCACTTTGAGTCTATTTTTGTGTATGGTATAAGTTAATGGTCCAGTTTCATTATTCTTCATATGGCTGTCTGACTTTCCCAACACTATTTCTTGAAAAGACTGTCCTTTTTCCATTGGATATTCTTACCTGCTTTGTTGAGGATTATAGAGTTGAGGCTCCACATCTGGATTCTCTATTCTGTTGTATTGACCTATGTGTCTGTTTTTGTGCCAGTATCATTCTGTCTTGATGATTGGAGCCCTGTAATAGAGCTTGAAGTCCAGCATTGTGATGCTACCAGTTTTGTTTTTCTTTTTCAACATTCCTTTGGCTATTCAGGTCTTTTCTGGTTCCAGGCAGATTTTAGGAATTTTGTTCCAGTTCTGTGAAAAAAGTAATGGTATTTTGATGGGGATTGCATTGCATGTGCAGATTGCTCTACATAGCATAGAAATTTTCACAGTATTTGTTCTTCTAATCCATGAGCATTAAACGTTTTTCCATTGCTTTGTGTCTCCTAAATTTCTTTCATGATTATTCTACAGTTTTCTGAGTACAGATCCTTTACCTCTTTGGTTAGGTTTATTCCTAGGTACCTTATGGGTTTTGGTGCAACTATAAATGGGATAGATTCTTTCATTTCTCTTTCTTCTGTCTCATTGTCAGTGTATAGAAACACAGCTGACTCCTCTGCATTGATTTTATATCCTGCCACTTTGCTGAATTCCTGTAGGAGTTCTAGCAATTTTGGGGTGGAGTCTTTTGGGTTTTCCACATACAGTATTATGTCATCTGTGAAGTAAGAATTTGACTTCTTCTTTGCTGATTCAGATGATTTTTATTTCTTTTTGTAGTCTGCTGAGGCTAGGACTTCTAGTGCCATGTTGAACAGCAGTGGTGATAATGGAGAACCCTGCTATGTTCCTGACTTTGAGGAAAAGCTGTCAGTTTTTCTCCATTGAGAATGATATTCACTGTGGGCTTTTTGTATATAGCTTTTTAGATATTGAGGTATGTTGCCTCTATCCCTACACTGTGAAAAGTTTAAATCAAGAAAGTATGCTGTACTTTGTCAAATGCTTTTTCAGCATCTATTGAAAGGTTCATATGGTTCTTGTTTTTTCTTTTATTTATGTAGTATACCACACTGATTGATTTGCATATGTTGAACCACTCCTGCAGCCCAGGAATAAATCCCACTGGTCATGGTGAATAGTCCTTTTAATGGATACTACAGGCCAGTATTTTGGTAAGAATTTTTGCATCCATGTTCAGCAAGAATATTGGTCTTTAATTCTACTTTTTGGTGGGGTCTTTGTCTGGGTTTGGGATCAAGGTAATGGTGGCCTCAGAGAAAGAGTTTGGAGGTTTTCCTCCCACTTCTATTTTTTGAAAGAGCTTCAGAGAATAGGTATTATTTCTTCTTTAAATGTTTGGTAGAATTCCCCTCGGAAGCCATCTGGCCTTGTTTGTTGGGAGATTTTTGATTACTGCTTCATTTTCCTTGCTGGTTATGGGTCTGTTCAGGTTTCTAGTTCTTCCTGTTTCAGTTTTGGTGGCTTATATGTCTCTAGGAATGCTTCTATTTCTTCTTCCAGATTGCCTAATTTGTTGGCATATAGTAGTTCATAATATGCTCTTATAATTGTTATCAATCTTAATAATTCTTTCAAAGAACCAGCTCTTACCTTTGTTGATCTATTCTACTGCTCTGGTGTTTTCTATTTCATTGATTTCTGCTCTGATCTTTATTATTTCTCTTCTCTGGCTGGTTTTAGGCTTTATTTGCTGATCTTTCTTCATCTCCTTTAAGTGTAAGGTTAGGTTGTGTATTTGAGACCTTTCTTGTTTCTTGAGAAAGGCTTATAGTGCTATATACTTCCCTGTTAGGACCACCTTTGCCACATCCCAAAGGTTTTGAACAATGTGTTTTTATTTGCATTTGTGTCCCTGAATTTTTTAAATTCTTCATTAATTTCCTGGTACTCATTCATTCTTTAGTAGGATGCTCTTTAGCCTCCATGTATTTGAGTTCTTTCCATCTCTCCTCTTGTGATTGAGTTCTAGCTTCAAGGCATTGTGGTCCAAAAATATGCAGGGAATGATCCCAATCTTTTGGTACCAGTTGAAACCTGATTTTTGACCCAGATGTTATCTATTCTGGAGAATGTTCCATGTGCACTCAAGAAGAATGTGTATTCTGTTCCTTTAGGATGAAATTTCTGAATCTATCAGTGAAGTCCATCTGGTCCAGTGTGTCATTCAAAGCGCTTATTTCATTGTTGATTTGCTTAGATGACTTTGTCCATTGCAGTGAGGTGGGTTTTAAAATCCTCCACTATTATGATATTATTATCAATGTGTTTCTTTAATTTTGTTACTAATTAGCATAAATAATTGGCTGCTCCCATAAATATTTACAACTATTAGATCTTATTGTTGGATAGACCCCTTAATTATGATATAGTGTCCTTCCTTATATTTTATTACAGTCTTTGGTTTAAAATTTAATTTATCTGATATAAGGATTGTCATCCGAGCTTTCTTTTGATATCCATTAGCATGATAAATGGTTTTCCACTCCCTCACTGTAAATCTGGTGGTGTCTTTGGGTGTAAAATGAGTCCCTTGTAGATAGCATATCAATGGGTCTTGCTTCTTTATCCAATCTGATACCCTGTGTCTTTTGATTGGGGGCATTTAGCCCATGTACATTTGGAGTAACTATTGAAAGAAATGAATTTAGTGCTATTGTATTACTTGTAGAGTCACTGTTTCTGTATATTGTCTTCTTTCCTTTCTGGTCTAGGTTACTTTTGATGTCTCTCTTTGCTTAGAGGATCCCCTTTAATATTTCTTGTAGGGCTGGACTGGTGATCACAAATTCTTTTAGTTTCTGTTTGTCCTGGAAGTTTTTTTTTTATCACTCCTTCTATTTTGAATACATCCCAACTGGATATAGTATTCTTGGCTGCATATTTTTCTCATTTAGTACCCTGAATATAACATACCAATCCTTTCTTTCAGTCCAGTCTTTCAGACCTGGCCTGCCAGGTTTCTGTGGACAGGTCTTCTGCCAATCTAATGATTCAACCCTTGTAGGTTACAGGCCTCTTGTCCTGAGCTGATTTCAGGATTTTCTCTTTATCGCTGAGATTTTCAAGTCCTCTATTACATGTTGGGGTGTTGATCTATTTTTAGTGATTTTGAGGGGGTTTCTCTGTGCTTCCTGGACTTGGATGTCTGTTTCCTTCCCCAGATTAGGAAGTTTTTCCACTATAATTTGTTCTAATATACCGTCTGCCTCTCTCTCTCTTTCCTCTTCTTCTGGGATCCTAACTACTCTAATATTGTTTCACTTTAAGGTATCACTTATCTCTCAAATTCTCCCCTCATGATCCAGTAGCTGTTTATCTCTCTTTTTCTCAAGTGCTTTATTCTCCATCATTTTGTCATCTATATGACTAAGTCTCTCTTCTGCCTCATTTATCAGTTGAAGCCTCCATTTTTAATTGCATCTTATTAATAGCCTCTTAGATTCAGAGCTGGTTAGATTTTAGTTCTTTTATTTCTCCAGAAAGGGATACTCTAGTGTCTTCTATGTTTTTTGCAAGCCCATTCTGCAATTACTTTTAGTCACTATTCTGACACTCTCACATTTCTTATTCAGGTAACTCATATCTACCAGTATGAGGCAAGAAGGTAAAAAGACAAAGGGAAATCATCCATAGAGGAACTTTCAGGAAAGGAGAAAAAAATAAAAACCCAAAGAGAAAGCAGGGCTTTAATAAAGATTCAATCTCTATGAATCAGTCAGCAGGGGTAAGAAATTTGAAAGAACAACAATATTTGTTTTATTGCTGTACTTCAAAATCTCATGCCGAGTATTTTTTATTATCAAATGAGTAAAATGGAAGGGCTTTGAAATGTATGCTTTTCAACAGAAATAAGGGTGGGGAATATATCTTCCTTTAAGGGCAAAAAGACACAGTTTGCTGGGAAGTAATTACTTTCACTTCAGCTCCTGGGCTTGACACCAGCTTTGCTTCAGTGACATTAAGTAGGGATACTGATCTCAGCAGGGGATACTGAAAATTACTCTGCTCCAAAATGCGCACTTACTCTCTCTCTCTCTCTCTCTCTTTTTTTTTTATTATTTTTTTTTTTATTTTTTGAATGTATGACACAGAGAGGCAGAGGAGAATCTGGTGAGTATTTGGATCACCTCTGCATCTCACACTTCACTACTGTGTTACTACCAGTGGCATTACTAGTGGCAATGCAATGCAAGAACTATATTCAGGGACTCTCCTTATGAGCTAAACAGGCAAAATCCTGAGGGCACATGATTTGGCTTTAGGCATCATTTTCTTTTTTGTAGCTCTTCACTTAGTATAAGTAGTCTAGGCAATTGTTTGAATAATAATGGACAAACATCTCTCCTTAGCAACAGTCCAGTTTAAAAAGTTATCAGATAGAATCCTACTTTTAATAATAATGTGGGTTTTTTTTTTTTCCTTCTGTTTTGTTTTTAGTCTGAACATACTGGAAAAGGTTGGTTCATTACTGTGATTCATAAGAAACCACTCTACTTTTTTCTTGCATTAAATATCAAGAGTGACAATATAACTGTGTTTAGGATTTCAAATTGTTATCCCAGGGAACTGGATGTTGCCTTAAGGAAATATTTCAATCTGCCATGATAGAAATCCCAGAACCTAAACTAAATAAGGAAATACTACTGTTACTGCTAATGGCCCCTGATAAATTACATTTTTTTATATTTTTAGTTATCCCTTGTTTTTGATTTGTCTTTGTTTTGATCTTTTGGAAGAGCACAATTCTATCAATAAAGTTGACTACTTTTGCGTTAGCTGGGTGATTCCCTAAAGGGCTTAGTTATCCAGTTTTTGTTTTTTGTTGAAAAAAATAAAGGTAGATAAATTACAACAATCCAGATGTGAAATATATAAGTACCACATGAAATTGCAACATAAATATGCTTGATCATGAAAAAAGTAAGCTATCAAAATTAGCATAAGCTATTATTTCAGAAATTGTTCAATCATTTTGCATTATAACAGACATTAAGTTTTTCTTTATGGAAGAATTCTTAAAATTAATAGCTTGCTACTCATTTTCCTGACATTTTATAAAACAATGTTGTGTTCAATTGTAATAATGAAGCATCTTTGTTCAGTTAATATAATATCAACCTTCTATAGAAAAAGAGATTGAGGTCACTATAAATGGTTTTAGATAACATTAGGTGAGTAATAAAAATAATTGAAGGGAGATGAAATTTCAAGATTTAAATGGGGACAAAGCGAATTCTTAAGACAAATACAAATTTTCAACACAATGTTTACAAGATGAAAAATATCACAATACCTGGAGTCATAGTAATGTAAAACACAGATACTATTATTTACAATTACATTTTTTCAGAGCCTATTTCTCACAGGATATAAATGTAGAAATGACCACAAAATAAATCTAAATACACGGGTGAGTTGGAGAAACTCATTACTAAATAGATTTGGAAAGTATTTATACCCTTTTATCAGCATGTTATTTTGCCTAACAATCATTTCCCATTCTGTCTTCCTAAATAATATCATTCACTTATCATGAAGCTGTGGTTTCATGGGATTAGCAGTTAGGTGTCTGCCTTACAGACCCAGAAGGGAGATCCTAATCCATCTAGGCCACTTATGGCAGTCCCATTCCCCTTACCTGTGACTGTTGTAGAATTGGACAGGAACTCCAACTGTGGCCATTGATATAGAAGGAGAATTTTCCTTGGGGTCTTTGAAGATATATTTCTTTATTTTTCAGAGAAACCAGAAGAAGTCAAACTCTTCTTTTTCTGTAGATTTCTCTCCTAGGAAATGATACCTGGGAGCCATCTGTAATCCTTAGAAGAATGAATAAAGAAGGTCAAATACTTGACACATTAAGGATGACAGAGTAGAGAGAAGAGGATCAAAATATGTATTCTTGATGACATCATTAAACCAGATTAAACCAGTGCAACAGCTTGCCTTACTTCTGGTCTTCTTTTCAGTGAGATAAATAATGATTATGACGATGATGATATTTTCATTGTTCAAGAAACTTTGAATTAGATTTTCTGTTCCTATAGCCAATATATTCCTAAAAGATACAATTTCTTATACACACCAACAAATACTGTCTGGTGATTAACATGAAATCAAAAGGCCCAAGAGTTAACAATATAAAAGGAAATGAAACAATATTGGGACATTCACACATGATTGTTTGGTCACACTGCAAATAACCCAATGTTCATATACATACCCACCCATACACACAGCCTTGAAAAACAAGAGGTCTAATTTCATAACCTTTTCCCAAAGCATCTAATGATGCCAAAATAATCAGGTTTTTTGATGGCATTGAGACAATGGCATTTATATCAACGATTCAGTACTTTGTAGACCAGACAATTAATAGATTAATTTCATTTTTCAACCAAGTATTTTAGCATATAGAGGAATAATCTAAGATAATTATGGAAATTGGTTTGGGTACAAGATTTTCAGTTTTTGTTACCCAGTGGAAGACACTGACTGAGTATATATCCTATATCCCATGTCCTCTGAGAAGTGCTAAAATCAAGTTATTGATTAAAACATAGCCTCAACTCTAACAGCACAATGCAGAATGCAAAATATCAACACCAATAATTTCTCAGGTCTTTCTCCAAGGTGTATATAAAAGGAAATGGAATAAATCTCATGCATCTACTTCAGATATAATCTGTGTTGCCAAAGCAACAGAGTGGAAGATTTTTATTCTAAATATGTTTAGAATGCAAATTGTTTGGAGAATAGTTTGTACAGAAATCAGTCAACAGTGTGCTATTGTGGATGGTCTAGTTTACAGGAAATTGTTTAATTATGCTTTGTAAGTCTTTTTTCATATATACCTAATAGAAGAGACATGAAAATCTAATTCAATCATTTGCTTTAATTAAAAATCCACTGTCAGAAAAGTTTCCATCTTAATGTTATCCTGTAACATCTGAGGATCCATTTTGGCTTACATAATTTTAGCAAAAAGAGCATGAAATGCATTTTCAAATAATGTGTCCACAGTATGTTGGAGTTAAAAATGTTAGGCTATTTATTGTTGTGAGGCACTCAAATTTGAAAGGGACAGCTGATAAAGATGTAATTAAATCTTGCCTGTTAAGGAGTCTTATGAATTATTAAAATCCAGATCCTATTATTCCTTCTTAAATTATTCTTTTCAACTTCTTGTTACCACATATGCCACCCTCCCTCAAATGTTAAGCAATTACCCTTCTGAGGGTCAAAGAAGCACCTAAAGGGCCCATCTGGAAAGCTGAGATAAGGGCCTATGGTTCAGCTTAAATAGCTGTGCACTGAGACATTAAGATCGGGTTGAGGAGGAAGCCATTACCTTGGGGTTCTCTGAACAGCTAAAACAGATTTATTCTAGTGCACTTTACATCAGTTCTTAGATGCCTTTCTCTATTTTTGTACAGCTTCATTCTCATCTAACTTCAAAGTGTTGAGTGTGTCTTAATATATATGAAATACTGCATTAAAAAAAATTAGATGCAATTTTGCAAAATAAAATATATATAATTTATATTATATATATATACATATATACTTTATGAAAGATGGATTAACTGCCTGTTAATTTCATTACAAAGTGTTAAATAGAGAAGAATCTTATTCAGGGGTGTCTCAGTTGGTTAGTTAAGTTTCTGCCTTCGACTCAGGTCATCATCCTGGAGTCCCAGGATCAAGCCCTGCATCAGGCTCCCTGCTCAGTAGGGGAGTCTGTTTTTCCCTCTCTCTCCCTCACCCTACTCATGTTCTCACTCTCTCTGTCTCTGTCTCTTGTAAAGAGATAATAAATAAATGGAATCTTTTAAAAAATTATTCTTATTCAAGTTGTTCATACTTAGAGGGTTATTTTGAAACAAATTTCTTATACATGTTTACTGCATTCTGAAGATATGTCTTCTGTATTGCCAGAGGAGAGAAATTTTTGTTTAGTCACTCCTTGAGCTGAAAAAGAACCATGACCATCCTATCAAAGGAATTTGTTAGGCTAAGGCTGTGTCTGGAATTTCTTAGAACCACTGACACAAATACATATCATAACTGACACATATAATTTGGACACCAACTGACACATATCATAATTTGGGCCTATCCTTAATCTATACAATTGAATGTTTTCAGGAAGAAGTTAAACTTTGGCTTGTGACCCATTTACACAGAGAAGATTATCCTGCACTTTCACTGAGACTGGGTTCTTTGATGCTACCAATAGATCCTTGGTCAGGGTGAGGTGAGAGATGGACAATGGTACTGCATGACTATAGCAGAAGTTTGTGAAAGTAAGCAATTTATTCTAAAATCAGTCTTCCATCAAGTAATTATAAATATACTGGTATCAAGCTGTTTTTATTTTTTTTTTCATGCATGGGTATTAGCAGAAGCATTTCTAAGCATTACAGAGTTAAAGCAGCTAGGTGCTAAAATACATCATATGTCTACATCTCAATCTAGGCAGTAAAAGAAGTGTATATCATTGGTAAAAACACAAAATATGTTTACAGAGTCATTTGTGCATAAATACTACAGATAAATATTTATATAACACTATCAATTAATTAAGTTCTGAGTTTGCATGGTCATTTAAACCACTATGCCAGAATTCTTCAGGACTGTACTACTAAATTTTCATTGATGTGTACTGTTTATTTTGTTACAGCAATATCTGTCACCTGGAACATCTCTTTAGTGAGTCATGCAGTACAATAGAGAGCAAAAAATTTACTTTTAAACATGTATGTTACATATATAATATATTTGCATATAAATATGATACACATAATATATAACATTATATATTACATATCAATATAATTTTGTATATCATATAAATGATATATAATCATATATAAATGACACATATCATATGTATGGTTTTAGGCATAAAACTAAGCATTTTCATGTATTATCTTATTTAATATTACAAAAAAGCCTAGGATATAAGTAATATTATCACTACTAGTTTTCAGATGAGGAAATTCTAGGTAGCTTAAAGTAATTTCAGAGCTAGCAAATGGTGAAATTAGGATTTGAAACCTTGCATCAGAGCAAGTTGTGTATTTTCTGAAATATGTGAGAATTTTGTCTTTTTTTAAAGATTTATTTGTTTGAGAGAGAGAGAGAGAGAGAGCATGAGCAGGGGGAGGGGCAGAGGGAGAGGTAGAGAATCTCAAGCGACACCCTGATGAGCACAAGGCTCCATCTCAAGACCCTAAGATCATGACCTAAGCCAAAACTAAGTTTGACAGACTGAGCAACCAAGACTCACCAGACTGAGAATTTTGTTCTCTCAGTAAATGTGAGATTGCTGATAAAGGACAACCATGTGATCATGTGATATTTGTTAATAAATTTGTAGACATTTAAAACAAAGTGTTTATGGTTTACGATTATATCATAATTACTATTTGGTCGCTTTTTTCAGTTTTTAATTCTTTTAAGTGCATTTTCACAGCTTCAAAACCTAGGGTTTTCTCTCTCTGTTCCTCTATTTCACTTTAGACCCTAAGAGGCCTGTATTTACTTACTTTAAGTTCTTTTATGCAACCACTCCTTATCAATATGGTATTTGTTTCATTCCTCCACCTTACTCTCTAAGACATGTTGTCTAACCCTTCTACACTGGATCAGCACTACTTTTTCATCTCAGAAGCACATCTTATATGTATTTATTTGCTCATATCAACTGGCTTTATATATGAATACATAAATTCTTATGTAATACTAAACATAGAGACTTGAGAAATGGCGTTCCTCAAGTGGGTGTAAGAGAGTGGTGTTGAAAATTCCTAAAGAGTCAATATTGGGTAATGGAGGGTATAAATTCTCACCAATTTGGTTATCAATTTATTCTCATTTGTCATTCAAGAAAGAAGGTCAAAGAACCTCAGTCAGAAAAACAGAAACTGGTTGAGTCAATTCAACTACCTTCACAAACTTGAATCAGGCTAGAATCAGTGACATTTGAAACTGAACATTACTTATCTAAAAAGCTGCTGATTTCCACATTCACATCCCATGTTCTTTGAGAAGAAAGTAGAACAAATGAGTCTCACGACCTATGATGGAAGTTAGCTTGCTAGGCTAAATCATGTCTTTAAGATATATACAGAAAAGAAGGAAAGGAGAGAAATTCATATATTATTTTGGATGAGTTTTCTAATAGTAAATAAGAATAGTGTTTATTGAATAATTACTTCATGAAAGGAAAGACCTAGATTTTGTGGGGACTAAAAGTTATAAAACGTGAGGGAACTTTTAAAGAAAGGATGTATCAGATTCTAAAAATAATATGATCATGGCCACTCCAACACGACTTGACATGAGAAATCACTAATACAAAATGCTCTTATCCTGGGCGTTGGGCACTTCTGCATAAAGAGCCCTGAAAATTAACTCCAAAAACTTCAGATGCATCTGCCTCTGATAGAGGGTTAGAACTGCACTGAGCTTATTTCCTCCTCACATCAAGAACATGAGGGAAAAAACAGACCTGGAAAGGTTTAATAAGCTACCGAGGTCCATGCGGTTAGGAAGAGATGAAGCTGGGATACCCACTCTTGTCCATCAGACTCTGGAGCTCATGCACTGAACTATTCTAGGTACTGCCTGCAGATCTGATTAGGATTTGTAAGTAAATGCTACAAGCAGAGCATGGGAAGAAAGAGGACATCTGGTTAACACTGGTACTTTTATTAAAGCAAAAAAGCTTGTATATGTTTCCCTTTTTTTACTGTTTTTATTCCAAAATTGACTTACAGTGTTTCCTAAATGGTACAGTTAGATTGCATTAGATACTATATTATGGTGGAAATGTACTCATGACAAAACTTTAAAAAACAAAATTGAGTGGAACAAGAAATGATCCAGAAAATAATTCAGTAATTATCTGAGGAACAAAGACATTTTCATATTGAGGAGAAAAATAAAACCTCAATATTTTCATACATTCATTATTTAATATGAAAGGATAAGGGACTTCATAAAGAGCTGAGTCTCTTGAATGTATGAGTTTAGTAAATAGGTAACCATTTACCCAACTGTAGGTAAGTAGAATAAATGGGAAAGTATAAATGCTATGAAGAGATGGGTCCAAAGGAAAATAAAGTACCTCTTTATTCTTTGAAGTAGTGGGAGGTAAAACAATGCAATATGTTATCTTTAGAAAGGGATTTTCAAAATGTTTTCATTGGAGCTCTAGGAATCTCAAGACATTCCTGGACACCGCCTCTCCACCTCAGACACATCTCCACCTATATCATATATTCTAGACACACATTTTTTAAAGAAAGTAAAGAAATAAAGGCAGATTGTGTTTATAGAGGAGCCCCAGGAATCATGTCCTACAGGTACAAGTAAGGAAAAATAATAACATGCTAGTTTTAGGGGTTTATTGATACACGTGGAACTAACTAAAATCAAATCAACAAAAGTCTTCCTTATACAAATAAATTCCAACTTGGTATGTATGTAATGGACTAGTGGTGTTCTGTCTGAGGAAATCTATCTTCAGATCAACAGAATAAATGATAGTTCATGAGTCAGAATTCCTTTGATGACACACGTATTGAATCTAGAATTTGCACAATTGGGAGAATTTCAGAAATTGAAATTCATTTTCTAATACCTTATAAAGCTTGAAACACTTATTCTGACACTTAGTGTTAACCATTCAAACTAATATCATTATTTCCTTTTTTAAAAAAAACCTGAAAGTTACGTTTTTTGAGTAAAGAATAAGACAATTTTTGTTTGCTCTTAAGTCTTGGTTAAGATGTGAAGAAGGGATATTAAGTTGTTGCTAGCCATAATAAAAGGAGAAATGCTAGTATAAAGGATTGGGTGTAGTACAAACTCAGTGAATGTTTATTGAATGATAAATATATAAATTAACAAACTGAACTTCACTAGTGGAGAAAGAGCATTACTCCAAGCCTGAAATTCACTGAGAATTCTTAGTACCTGGGCCTGCATAGCCTCATGAATACTGATTATTGAACAATGTACTTCTATGTCACAGAAATGAATTTTAGATTGTCTTGAAATGATTCTAGGAATTTTTTTAATACTGATTAAAGATTTAAACTTTCCAAGGAATCCATGATTTGTTGTTGTTGTTGTTGTTTCACAGATGTGTAATTCTAAACAGTTCAACAAAAAAAGTACTTCTGAAAATGGCAATCACCACAGGAATCTTGTGTGCATATGAGACAACCCTGGGTATCTCACTTAAAAAAAAATTCATTTATTTATTTGACAGAGAGAGACAGCGAGAGAGGGAACACAAGCAGGGGGAATAGGAGAGAAAGAAGCAGGCTTCCTGCTGAGCAAGGCTCCTGCTGAGCCACCCAGGCGTCCCTACCCTGATAGTTCATTAATAGGGTACAGAAGGAGTTTGTGAGGAATGAAGGTACCATGTTAAGGAGTGAGGGCTTACTCAACTTAATCAGGACAAATGCTAAGAAAACTTCAATTAAAAGCAAGACGTAAGCCCTGAGGATTTTAGGTGGTCAAAAGTTTCACTTTATCTTCCAAATTTATGGATTTTAAACACCATATACTGATGCTCTGAAGTGTATAGTAGTCATTAGATATTACTGGGTTGGGTCTGAGTATGATGTCTTCAAAGAAACTTGAAGAATTATTTCTGAAACAAGTTGCAGTGAGTACATGCTAAGTTATTAAACTATTAGCCATATATCTGTAAATTCATGAAACCAGGGTTCCAGTCAACTGCGGAGGGTAGGGGGTGAGAGAGAGAGCGATATATCAGGATACTAAAAATGGGATATTATGACTTTATTAGACTAATTATGTGTGAACATAAGTTGACTTTTGAATTGTGGTGTCTGCTGAGAAGTGGGTTGGGAAGTAAGAGACATTTTTGCCTCCACACAAACCATGGTTCTCATAACATCTTGCTTTTAAAAAAGAAAAATTACCCCACTATGTGAGTAAAACTTCTGTAGAATTTTTGTTTAAAATGTAATCATATTTTCATTTTTATAGAAAATTAAGCTATTTAATGCCTTATGGATCCCACATGATTATAGGAAGAATCCTGTAAAGAACATTATAGTAATTTGTAATTTAACATTTATTGAGTACAGAAAACATGTTGAACCTTGCCAGCTGGCAGACTGAGATGAACTCTTTGCTTAGAGGGGTTACAAAATAAGATTAATACACATTTTAAGAAGAGAAAGAACCTAAAAGTGCATAGTACCTCAGTTGTCCAAGTGGAAAATGCCTCTTGTTTTTCCTATGAGTTCTATGTTTTATATAATGAGAAACCAAATTCTATTTTGAATATTATATTAACCTTAATGGCACATGTAAGATAATTATGAAATAAGACATCTTAGTCCATCATTGACAAGATGCCCCAGATGAGTAGCTCTAAATACTCAGTAAATAGTGGTTGAATATATGTTTAAATTAATGACTACAATTTTTATTCCTTCTTTTTGTTTGGCATTATCCTTGGAAAGATTATCTATCTTGAATAAGTTTCAAAATTAAAAATATGCCAGTACACATAATTTTATAAATGTAATCAGTCTTATATACCTCTCCCTTGTGGTTGAAAGACAAAAGTTAATTATTCAACCATTTAACTGAATTGATTTTAAAATGTCATATATTATGGAGGGCACATATTGCATGGAGCATTGGGTATGGTGCATAAACAATGACTGCTGGAACACTGAAAAGAAATAAAATAAAATAAAATGAAAAAAATAAATAAAATGTTATGTTGGTTTTATCAATAATAGCCAAACTATGGAGAGAGCCCAAATGTCCATATCCTGATGAATGAATAAAGAAGATATGGATGTGCGTGTGTGTGTGTGTGTGTGTGTGTGTACACAATGGAATATCACTTAGCCATCAAAAATGCAATCTTGCCATTTGCAATGACATGGCTGGAGCTAGAGTGTGTTATGCTAAGTGAAATAATTCAGGAAAGACAAATGATATATGATCTCACTCATATGTGGAATTTAAGAAAGAAAACAAATGAACATATGGGAAGGGGAAAAGAAAAAAAAAAGGAGAGAGGGAAACAAGCCATAAGAGACTTTTAACAATAGAGAACAAACCAAGGGCTAATGGAGGGAGGTGAGTAGGGGATGGGCTAGAGGGTGATAGGTATTAAGGAGGGCAATTGTGATGAGCACTGGGTGTTATATGTAAGTGATGAATCACTGAATTCTACTCCAATAACCAATATTGTACTATATATTAACTAACCAAAATTAAATTAAAAATAAGTAAAAAATTAATAATAAAATATTTAGAATCTGGGTATGTTGTAACCTAAGAAGCATATGATATACCTGGTGTTAGCATAAGGGTACTGCTTTTGCAAAAATCTGAGTAAATAAATAAGATAAACCCACATAAAAATAAATAAATAGAAATAAAACAAAATGTTATGCTGGAATGTGCAGAAGTCTTTTAACTAATGTCTCCATATTTGGAATATGCTGGGTACTCTAGGAATGAGTATGGAAGATAGAGTTAGGGAAGGCGTAGAAATTAATGAAAGTGAGTGCTTCTTTTTTTCAAGATTTTATTTATTTATTTGACAGAGAGAGAGAGAGAGAGCTCAAGCAAGGGGAGCAGCAGGCAGAGGGAGAAGCAGACTCCCTGCCAAGCAAGGACCCCAGTACAGGGCTCGGGCTCAATACCAAGTCCCCAGGATCATGACTTGAGCTAAAGGCAGCCGCCCAACCAACTGAGCCATCTGGGCACCCCTGAATGTTTCTTTTATTAATGCAATGTTACATATAAAATTTACTAAGGAAATATTATACACTGAGCATCATATTAGGCACTAAGAATCCTAGTTGTGATAAAATACAAAGCAATGGCAGTCAAGCATTGAACAACTAAGCCACTCTGCAAAGAGAATACTATGTCTCTAAGAATTATGATCTTGAGATCTTGAGAAAGAGGTAGAGTCAGTCACCTCCTTCAATGTTGATAGAAAGCTTAATGTAAAATATACCTATTTACTTTAAAACTATGTATTTATTCAATGATTTATTCTAACTTAATTGTGGCAGAAATTTCTCTTATAAAACATTTTTTCTTTAAAAATATAAAACATTCTTTTCCATTATAAAACATTTAAAACAAAAAGAAAAATTAAAAGAACTTTATAAACACTTTATATTTACTATACTTCTATTCCTGTTTTATCCCATGTCTATCTAACTATTCATTTATAATATATGTACATATATATATATAACTAATGCACTTAAATTGCAAACAACAAAACAATCTTTCCTAAATACTTTAGCATTTTTGTAATTAGATACTATATTTGTTGACAGTATATTTCTTATGTTAAAATCAAAAGAATAAAATATACAATGTACATTCTATAAGTTTAGTCTAAACTTTTGAAGCCATAGATAGAACATTAACATAACTTCTGAAAATTCCCACTTCCCCTTCTGAATAAATTTCTGCCCACTGTTCTAATTCTTTTCAAACATAATTTTGCCTGTTCTGAAATACCATAAAAATGGATTTATTGGGTAGAACTTCTTTTGTGTAAGGCATTATTTATTTAACATACTGTCTTCTAGGTTCATTCATTTGTTGCTTTTATGAGAAAGTCATAATTTTTTGTTATTGTTAAATATTCCATTATATGGATATATCAAAGGTAGCTTTTACATGTTTTCCTGATGGATATTTGGGCTGATTTATTATCACTATTAGAGATTAAACTGCTATGACTCTTACATGTCTTTTTGTTAACATACATTTTCATTCTCATGGCCCAATATGTAGGAATTGACAGGGCATAGGTGGTTTGTGTTTAATTTTTTAAGAAACTGTTAATCCTATTTTTAAAGTGATATTGAGAGATAATTCTCCATGAATGTCTCATATTTCTGCACTAACCATGCCAGTGAGGCACTTACTGCTCTTTGATTCAGACTATCTGTAAGATGTTTTGTCAAGCAAATAGCCATGGGAGATAGAGTTAGTGTCTTCCTCCAGAGCGAAAAGTAGGCTTACTATCAATTATAAAAAATACAGATACAGGCTCCATAAATCAAGTTTCCTATCTCATAATGCAACCCATTTTATATTCAGTTGTCATACAGTCCTTTTCCCATTGTCACCTAAGAACCAGTGGGAAAAAGCTGATATTTCAGGTACTGCTATTGCTGTCACAAAACACCCTCTTGATATGACCCAGTGATCCAGTCTACTCCCAGCATCCATGAAAGTGTGACTAATTATTTACTTCTAAAAACAGTAAAACCTTGGGCTCTTCAAAGATTTTAACAAGTTGTAGCCTTTAACATCCCCACCAAGGTGAGATTTCTGGTTGTTACACAACCTTGCCAACATTTAGTGTGATCAGTCTTTTTAATTTGATCTATTCTGATAGGTGTCTAATGATGTTTGATTTTGATTTTAATTTTTTCATTTTCCAGATAAGCAGTGAGGTTGAATAGTGTTATGTTCACTTCAGATATTCATAAATCTTCTTTTGTAAAGTTTCCACCCAAACCTTTTGCCCATCTTTTAGTGCTTTATTAATAAAAAAGAGGAATTAGATATAGGCATAGGTATAGATTTTGTATATAAGCTCCTAGTCTGGTATGTTTTGTTAATATTTTTCCCAAGAATTTTGTTTCTTGTGCATTGACTCTCTTAATGGCATATTTTTATTAACAGAAGTTATTAATTTTTATATTTAATTTTTTTCTGGTATGGTTATTGCTTTTTACATACTATACTGTACTACAAATAAAAAAAATTTTTTTGCCTGCCACCAAAACACAAAAATACCCTCCTGTGCTTTTACTTATAAGCTTCTGTCATTTTTAAATCAAAATTTTTAGTTAATCATAGATTCACATGCTGTTGTAAGAAATAATATAGAGAGATCCCTTGTACCCCCTACCCAGTTTCCCCCAATAGTAATATCTTGCTAGGCTATACAGTACAATAGGGGCGCCTGGGTGTCTCAGTCAGTTAAGCATCTGACTCCTGCTTTTGGCTCAGATCAGGATCTCAGGATCCTGAGGTTGAGCACCACATCAGACTCTGTGCTGGGCAGGAGCCTACTTAAGATTCTCTCTCTCCCTCTCCCTTTGCCCCCTCCCCTGCTTCTCTCTCCCTCTCTTAAAACAAAACAAAATGAAACAAAACACTATAGTATAATATCCCAATCGGATTATTGATATCAGTACAATCAAGGTACAGAATATTTCCGTCATCACAAGGCTCCCTTATGTGGCTCTTTTATACCCGCACCTACTTCTTTCCATATCTCCAGCCTCTCCTTAATCCCCGGCAACCGCTAATCTGTTTTCCACTTTTATAATTTTGCCATTTCAGGAATATTAAATAAATGAAAGTGTATAGTTTGGAACCTTTTCAGATTGGCTTTTTTCACTCAACCTAATTCCCTGGAGATTATTATGTCTATGAACAGTTTTTAAAATTATTATTGTTGCTGAGTAATATTCTATTGTATGGAATAGTATACACCATTCACTCACTGAAGGATACCTGGGTTGTTTCCAGTCTGTGGCTATTACTAGTAAAGCTACTATAAATGTTTATGCATGGATTTTTGTGTGCAAATAAGTTTTTATTTCTCCAGGATAAATACCTCTAGAGTTTAATTGTTGAGTCATATGGTAGTTGCATATTAAGTTTAAAAAACAAAATAAACAAAAACATCTCTTTTTCCAGAACAGCTATATCATCTTGTGTTCCTACCAGAAATGTATGAGTGACCCAGTTTCTTTGCATCATCACCAGCATTTGGTGTTATCACTAATTTTTAAATTATCACTAATTAAATTATCACTAATTTTAATGGCTACCTTACAAATGTTTCTTCTTTCTTTCTTTCTTTCTTTCTTTCTTTCTTTCTTTCTTTCTTTCAGATATTTAAAAGAGAGAGAGCACAAGCAGGAGGAGCGGCAGTGAGGGAGAAGCAGGCTCCCCACTGAGTAAGGAGTCCAATGCGGACTCGATCATCAGGACATGATCCCAGGGATCATGAACCTGAGTCAAAGGCAGATGCTTAACCAACTGAGCCACCCAGGTGTCCCCAGTTTTTTCTAAAAGGTAATCCATGCTGTTTAAATCTATTGGCACATGCTTTGAGTCATGAGTTTAGGAATACAGTTCCCATTCTGTTATTTTAACTTGGTATGTGGGAGAATCCAAAGAAGGTGAAGTTAAAAGAAAAATTTAAAAAACAAAATACTTAAACTTCCAAAGTGCACTTCATTTCCCTTTTATAGCTCTTTTTAAAGTTTGTTATAGAATGTTTATTATGTGACTACAAATTAGATCATTTAGTTGCTTACTGTGTATATCTTCTGCCTTCACCAGTAGAGAGCAGGAATCCTGTCTGCTATCTCATTCCCCACTGTATTGCTCCTATCAGGTATATTAAGAAGACCTAAGAGAATTTAATAAATAATTATTGAATGCTAATATGCTTTCTCAATATGTTCCTATCTGGGATATTGGGATTATGGACATTGGGGAGGGTATGTGCTTTGGTGAGTGCTGTGAAGTGTGTAAACCTGGTGATTCACAGACCTGTACCCCTGGGGATAAAAATATATGTTTATAAAAAAATAAAAAAATTTAAAAAAAAAATAGTGGTTACATTAATAATTGTTTAAAAATTGTGTCAGTAAGCATTCTATAAAACTTTCACTTTGAACAGTACATTGGT
This sequence comes from Mustela nigripes, assembly GCF_022355385.1. Lineage (NCBI taxonomy): Eukaryota > Metazoa > Chordata > Mammalia > Carnivora > Mustelidae > Mustela > Mustela nigripes. The sequence continues at coordinate 150,214,328 of NC_081559.1, forward strand.
TTAACTCACTTTTTATCATGTATACAAGAGTTACAACAACTTGAGTTAACTCCCACTGGTTTTTAAGTATCAAAGAAAATCCTGTTCTTACTCAAAAGTGATCTTTTTCTCCTTTAAAGCATTTCCAGTGAAAAACATTTTTAATGCTTAAAACTCTAACCTCTCGTACACAGAGAATGTCTTCCTTCTATAACTTTATATATAATAACTCTGACAGAAAACTACAAGTGTTATTCAATATTCTTTACTTCGGAAGCAATACAGGTAAAGTTCCCCAAGACAGAGCGTAAAACCATTCTTAAAAGTTTTCCAGTGAAAAAGACTGAACCATCTATGTTTTACCCCCATCCTAACATGTGATTCATTTTATGTACTTGATTCTGTCAATGCCCTGTTTATATGTTCTTGCCGTACAGCAGAGCAGACTCCTTCCAGCACATGTATTTTTTGCCTAAATACTTGCCTTGGCTGGTAGTGTCTTTTTGCCATCTACTTTGCAAACTGGTATTGCCACATAATCAACATCTCTCTAAGCTTAACTCTCTGACTGATGGCAGCTGGTACAATACCACCCTAGCTCCCTACAGCCCTGATGAACTCTGAAGCACGTGTTTTATATTGGCTTCCAGATTTCTCCCAGCAGGATGAAGTTCTAGTAACCAACATTGTAAACTTGCTTGAAAATGGATGCTTTATTGAGTGACTTCCTTTCTCTCTCTTACTTTCTAACTCTTCTAATGATGCTTTTTGGAATCACTTTCAAAATAAATTACTTGGACTCTAATCCTTGTTCATGGTCTTCTGGGGGAACTGAAAGGAGACACAAATTCCTGTTCGAAGCAGAAAATGAATGACAGTTATTGCTTTCCTTTCAAATATCCCTTAATGCATTGGGTTTAATGAGTGAACTGGATTCTGCCGAGTGCAAACAGAAAGTAGTGGATTATTTTCCCCCCTCGCTGCAATCCTGTTAAAGTTTCCATGTCAACTCTTCCCTGTCTCTAAGGTAAAAGTCTTTGAGGTTTCCATAACTTTTCTGTTCACTTTTAAGTTTAATAACCACATTCAAGTATTGGATTGGAACAGAGAAAGAAAAGAGAGGGAAGAATGGAATATTTGATTGGAATGTTATAATCTGGAATGGTGTGGCTGGTGCCACAGTGCTTGTTCTTTCTTTTCTTGGAGGAACATTGGGCCAAAAATCTCTGCATGCTTGCTATAGATCTTGCTCAGCACTATTGCCTATAACAATAATGTAGTCTCCAGCTAGCAGCTTATAAACTTTTCTCTTTCCATATTTGTCCTCTCCTGCACTGGACAATATACTCCTGCCTCTTCCAACCAGGATCATCTTTCCTCAGGCTGCAAGTCCTTTAGATGGTATTATTTTCAAAATAATTCAACTTCTAGAGTCCCATGGAGTCTCTGTGAATACTGGCTGTGGTCAGTGAAAATGGAATTTGCTTCCATCAAAGCCCTCTATTCTCTTCTAAGAGTCAGATCAGCTATAGTCAGGCCCATCCTCTTGGTATCAAACTTCTCCAAATGTGGGTCAAAACTAAGTGTGAGTCAACACCAAGCCTTGTGCCCTCAACTCCAAAGAACAAGGTCAATTTGGAGCTTCTCTCACTCCTGTACTCGAGGTTAGTCTACATCTGGGTGGTGAGATGGGCCATGTTTGGTAAGGGGATTTCCGAAGTCTTCCTGGTTGTCTTGAGATCTGGAGAGCAAAGGAGAAAGAATGACTCTTCCTACAAAACCCCATTTTTTTATGATCTTTCTCCTATTGCTCTTTGTACTTCCCTTCATATTGGCTAGAAAAATGTTTATCCATCTGTATATTTGGGGTACCCCTTAGCAGGTTCTGCACAGCTGGTCTTCTACCTCACTTTCAAATTAGTGGGTATTCAACACACTTCCTTCAAATCTTTTTGGCCCTGGTTAAAATTCTAAGATAGCAGGAAAATTTATGCTATGCCTCTAATTCAAAAATCTAAGTAAAGGAACTAAAATTTTTAAGGTTTATAGTATTCCAAAAAATTAAGCTCTGTCTTAACCATATATTACCTTGTTAGAATTGTCTTATTTAATACATCATCTGATAATTATCAGTGACACCCAAGTTAGGAATTCAGTTTACCTGTATTTTTCATCGCATTATTTTCTAGGCATTGAGACCAACTTATAAGGATATAATGGGAAAGTGTGTTTAAGAAAATACCTTGCCAAAAAAAAAAAAAAAAAGAAAATACCTTGCCATTTGCAGACATTTTCAAGAAATATTAATAATGTCTTATTATAAAGTAGATTGTGAATCCTAAAGTGACAAAAAAGAAATATTGCATATTGTACTCTGTAAATTCTTATTACCTAAATTAGAGTTACACATTCAACACCAATTATAATTTCTAAAGGCGTCTTTCTACTGTTTTTCCATATTTTCCATTTTTAATAACTATATATTAAATATGTATAAAATTTGGTTTTAGAAATAAAATTAGCTAAATGAGAATGCAGCTGCTGTGATTTAAGAATCTTCAAAGGCTTGACATTCTTAAGGGCCAGCTTTGGATTAGGCAGATTAGTAATACCTATTTATTGATTTGCCAGTTATTCTAATAACTGAACAAAAACAGTAGGCTATCTTACTGCTAGTTCACTTCATGGCTTCCCAAATCAACAAAACATTTGTAAAGATGTTCGCATTTTATTTAAAGCTGAAATATTGATGTGAGATGTGGTTGCAAAGACACTGAATCCAGAGGCATAGTGTTCATGTACAAGTATTAAGAATAATGTCTTTTACAGAAATTCATAAACCAGGGATACATGCATTGTCTTTTTCTCTCATCACAAGTTGGGAAGCAGAGCCCTTCTTAAATCAGAGGACTATTTAGGACATTCACCTCACTGAAAGTAAAAGAGATTATTTGCCCATGGGGGTTACCATTTTATGATAAATAAGCATGGGCTTCAGAGATTTGCAAACTTTGAGATGGCATATGGCAGTATAGATTTTTTTCCTATTTTCTCTTAAATGAAGAATTTCTTTTTCCTAATTTCTCTTAAATGAAGAATTCCTTGAGATAGATTTAAAAAATTAATTTAAATAGCTCTTTACAGTAAAATAGGAATTTAGGGCATTTTTCTTTCTTTTTTTTTTTTAATTTTATTTATTTATTTGACAGAGATCACAAGTAAGCAGAGAGGCAGAGAGAGAGAGGGGGAAGCAGGCTCCCGGCTGAGCAGAGAGCCCCATGCGGGGCTCCATCAGGACCTTGAGATCCTGCCCTGAGCCCAAGGCGGAGGCTTTAACCCACCGAGCCACTCAGACGCCCCTATGGCATTTTTTGTAGTCATGACTAAAATTGTCTTCTTGGTTGTAGAAATTAATTGGTCCTTAAAAACACACTCTGTTAAAAGATGCTATTGTCTTATTCCATAAAAAATGGTTAAAGTGTATTTGCTGGAAAGTAAAATCATATATGTTGAATCCGTCTTTGGCTTTTCTCTGTTTGCAAATAAAAAGTTGCCTTTTCCAATGCCAGGCAATAAACTGAACCTGAATTCTAAGAATGATACTGTGAACTTTCTCGTTTATATCATCAGGAGTGGTAAGGTTCTGCAATTAGAACTTAGCTGACAATCTGGGTGATGAGAGGCACAAAGAGATTCCTGATTGCTCTTAACTGCATCATTGGCTTTGCATAGTATCAGCAACATTAAGGTTTTTTGGGTTTTTTTCAGCAAATGACTTACAAAAATAGAGGAAGCAGCTTAGATCATTATTGTCTCACATTTAAGATGTGTGCTAACATTCTCAGAGTGATACACAATGAGCAAGAAAAGAAAACAAGAATTAGGAAGAGTGGGAGTCAAGAGTTCCATTCAGAGACTGCAGAGACAGGGTTGCTTCAGGCACTTCCTGGGGTCTGGGCAGTTTAGCAAAGAGAAAGAGGAAGAGAACAGAACACGGCATTATGATTTGTTAGTAAATATTGCACCATCTCTTCGAAAATATTAGTAAAAACCTGCAGTAAGGTTTACATTAATTTTTAGAGATTTCTGTAACTTAAGTTTTGTTTGGGTGTCTCAGGCATCAAGAACAGGCTTCAGGGTGGGCAAGCGAGGTGCAGGTTGCATACAGGTACCAACAGAATTAATGGTTTTGCTTCTAGTAGAAAGCTTAGGGAAATATCAGAAACAGCCAAGATCATTTCATCTCACAATTAATTACCATTTTATTGACATTTTAGAAAGTGATGCTGTAAGAATTTTGTTTGCCTACTTAGTTTCTTCCTACCTGGAGTACCTATTTGCAGAGTTAACTCTCATCACGATTTCAGATGAAAGAAAAGACAGTGTATTTTGTGCTATTTTCTGTGATGTTGTGTATTCATTTTCTGTTTGGTGTTATAACAGATTGCCACAAACTAAGTGGCTTAAAAAAACCACACACAAGGGGCGCCTGGGTGGCTCAGTGGGTTAAGCCTCTGCCTTCCACTCAGGTCATGCTCTCAGGGTGCTGGGATCGAGTCCTGCATCAGGCTCTCTGCTCAGCAGGAAGCCTGCTTCCCCCCTCCCTCTGTCTGCCTGTGTCTACTTGTGATCTCTGTCAAATGAAAAAATAAAATCTTAAAAAAAAAAAAAAAAAGCCAACACACACACACACATGCAAATTTATTATCTTACAGTCCTGGAGGTCAGAGGTCTGACACAAGCGTCATCAAGCTAAAATCAAGGTCTTGGAAGGTCTAGATTCCCTTCTGGAAGTGAATAGGAAGAACTATTTTCTTGCCTTTTCCAGCTTCTAGAGGCTGCCCTGATTTGTTAGCTCATGGCCCCTTCCTCTATTTTCAAAGCCAACAATGGTGGGTGGAGTCTTCCTGTCACTTTTCTCTGAACCACTCTTCTGCCTTCTTTGTTTAAGGACTCTTGCGATCAAACTGGGCCCACATGGATAATCCAGGATAATCTACCCATTTCAAGGTTGGCTGATTAGCAACATGAATTGCTTTTGTAACCTTAATTTGCTTTTATCACCTACGCCAAAATATTCATGGCTTCTGCAGATTAAGGTATGAAATCTTTGGTGGGGGTCATTATTCTGCCTACCAATTCCTGCTCTGCCTACCAATTACATTTAGTTGTGAGTAATCAAATTTCAGAATAATAGCGATTTAAATAAACTAAATTTTTAAAAATTTAAATAAACATAAATGTCTTAATGGAATGACTAGCATCTTTATATTACAGATATTGGAACTAATAACTTCCATGAATCACATGGACTACAGATATTATTAAAAGGGGTGCCTGGGTGGCTCAGTGGGTTAAAGCCTCTGCCTTCGGCTTGGGTCATGGTCCCAGGGTCCTGGGATCGAGCCCAGCATCGGGCTCTCCGCTCGGCAGGGAGCCTGCTTCTCCCTCTCCCTCTGCCTGCCTCTCTGCCTATTTGTGATCTCTGTCTGTCAAATAAATAAATAAAAAATCTTGGGGGGAAAAAAAAGATGAGTGTGTTTCCATTTTAACACCAACACCAACTTCTAAAATAGGTTAATTCTATGTATATATTAAGTCATTATAACCAGTCATTTTTATTAAGTTAGTACAAAACAGAACTGTATTATAAAGAGGGACAAAAAGAACAAAAGCAAAGATCACTTTTCGACCATTTGTACTGACATCACATAGAAACAAGCTGCATTAATAGCAACTTGCAGTGATATCAATCACCAAAAAAAAAACAAAAAGTGTTTTTTAGAAGATTTTAAAAGGTAATGGGATTTCCTGGCTATATGGGCATAGCATTATATATCAAAAGGCTTTTGAGGAACTGAAGCTCTAAAAACACCTTAATGGACAGAAATAATAAACTAATTCTTAAAGAAGAAAGTTTATAAGAATAACTTATGATTTAAACAATACAGAGACAGAATAAGGATATAGTATTTCAGCAGACGTTTCATTTTCTTTACCTGGTAGTATAGACACGATGTGTTAATGAAGTAATAGCCCCTTGTTAATTACATCTTAAGATACATAGTAGCATAATAAAGAGAATATTTTCATAAATGGGGAGGGGCAGTTATGGCATCCTGGGCAGTTCAAACCATACCTGAATTTATTCATACCTGAATAAGTTTATTTATACCTGAATAAATGAATGAGTTTATTCATACCTGAATAAAAGTACAATTCTGGACACAGTAGCAAGAAGGGAATGTTTAAGCTGGAACACTTCCAGAAGAATAAATCAGAGAGTAAAAAGCTTGATGTTGTGCCAGTTCAGAGATCAAACTGTATGTCTTATAGAGATAAACATATAGGAAATGTGAGAGCTGTCTTAAAATGTCTAAAGTGTATCAGGTTAAATGATGTTAAACCTGGTCCATGTATTTTCAGTGATTAGGACTCAGATGGAGAGGGGGATATTGGTTCAGTATAAGAGCAGTATCTTTCTAATAATTAGAGCTTTCTGGAAATAGAATAGACTATATCTGTACAAACTGAATGAGATGCTACAAAATTGTACCTGCACAAACTAAGAACTTATTTTCCAAGAACATTTCTAGAGAAGATTTAGGACCAATCCTTAGATGTCTTCTGACCCTCCTTGACCAATCCCTCTTGTATTACTAAGTAGAGCGTGAATGTCACTCTCATATATGACATCCTTATTCTTTGGTTCTTGATATTCTAGTTGTCAGACTTTTGTGATGTAGATTCTTTTAGCCAGCATGTTAGGAATAAAATTCTGCACATTGTATTCTAGACAATAAAAATCAGAATATATTTTAGCTATTACTAGTGGTAGTGTATGTAATCAAGAATATATCTTATTGGGCGCCTGGGTGGCTCAGTGGGTTAAGCCTCTGCCTTCGGCTCAGGTCATGCTCTCAGGGTCCTGGGATCGAGTCCTGCATCAGGCTCTCTGCTCAGCAGGGAGTCTGCTTCCCCCTCTCTCTCTCTCTGCCTGCCTCTCTGCCTACTTGTGATCTCTCTGTCAAATAAATAAATTAAATCTTTAAAAAAAAAAAGAATATATCTTATTGAGGGGAGGCTGGATGGCTCAGTTGTTAAATGTCTGCCTTCGGCTCAGGTCATGATCCCAGATAGCGAGCCCCGTTTCAGACTCCCTGCTCAGAGGGAAGCCTGCTTCTCCCTTTGCCACTCCCCCTGCTTATTCCCTCTTTTGCTGTCTCTCTCTGTCAAATAAATAAATAAAAATCTTCAAAAAAAAAAAAAGTACTTCAGGTTCTAAGATTCCTTCCTTTATTTAAAAAAAAAAAAAGAAGAAGAAGAATATATCTTATTGGTACCCTGATGTCAAAGATAGCATTAAACTCAAGAACTCAGGTGAAATTGTGTGAACATGATAGCAACAATCTTTCTTTGAAATGAGAGTAACTAAGATTACCAACTTGGATAACACATAATATCCCAAAATTACTACATGAAGGAGGTCTCTTGAAAATGAAGAACGTATTTTATAACAGGTAGGATGGAAGCTTGTATCTATTTTGTTTGAACAGCTTCTGTTAAAAAAAAAAAAAAGTAGCTTATGTAGGATCAATATTTCTACCCAGAGAAACAAAGAAAGCTAGACAACACTAGACAGTACTAGACAATACTAGACAACACTAGAAAGCTAGACAACACACATACACATAAAACTACCACCATACCACCCCCACCAATAACAACAACAAACAAGAAACAAACTGTTTGAAGACATGGGAAAGAAGCAAAGCAGCCAGACCAAAGGGACCAAGACCCCAGGAAGAAGGGACATAAGTTATGGTGAGTTCCAAACTGTCCGACACTTTTCCTACCCAGGCATTTTCAACTGGGCAGAAAACTTCAGCTCAATGTTCTCTGCAATCTCATAAGGGTGGGAAGATAAAAAATGGAGTTTAGGTTTACCAAGGCAGCCATCACATTAAAAGGCAAGATTAAAAAAAAAAAAATGTCATCTGTAGAAAAATGAGTCTGATATTTTGGGCTATTTGTTCCCTCGAGGCATCCTGCCAATTCCTTAACTGTGCACAAAATGCCGAAAACTTAAGCATAAATTGACATATGAGAGGCTAAAAATTAATCAGGGACTTCAGTAGTCCCACATGGATGAGGAAACAAAAATTAGAACTCATGGTCTTCCAACGAAAATGGGCTCTAGTAATCAAACTTAGACTTTCAGTTGAAACTATAAAGGACCACACCTTAGGAGTAAGGGCAAACCAAAATAGAGAAGCCTTTAGAAAAAAAAAACAAAAAAAAAAAAACAAAAAAAAAACACAAACAAACAAACCCTGAAACAGTCTTTAATCATCTCTATTAGAGACTGGATGAAGTTTATTTCCCACTAATTTAACTGCTTTCCAAAGAAACATAGATCACTTCTAAGGAAAATTGGCATCATTCAAAGGCTAAATAGTTTTTGTGCACAATGTCTGGAATTTAATTTTAAAACTCACAAGATACGCCAAGAGATAAGATCAAGTAGCTGAAATCATAGTGGAAAGAAATAGAAGATAGAAATAAATCCACAGACTATTCAGATACTAGAAACATTAGACATTGTGGTGTTCTCTGATATTAATGTATCCATGGTTGTAATTATAAATGTACAGTGAATACTGCGATTAGTATATTTTAAAAATAGATGGAAAAGGTTGAAAATTATACCTAAAAATAGAATCCATAAAGGAGAATTAAATGGAAATACTAGAACTAAAAAATATCAAAAGTGAAATTAAGAAATCAATAGAATGTTAAATAGGATTCTAATTAGTAGAACAGTAGAAAATAACCACATTTGGGGCACCTGGGTGGCTCAGTGGGTTAAAGCCTCTGCCTTCAGCTCAGGTCATGATCCCAGGGTCGGGGGATCGAGCCCCACATCAAGCTCTCTGCTCAGCAGGGAGCCTGCTTCCTCCTCTCTCTCTGCCTGCTTCTCTGTGATCTCCGTCTGTCAAATAAATAAATAAAATCTTTAGAAAAAAAAAAAAAAAAAAAGAAAATAACCACATTTAATCAGGGAGAGTAAAAAGAGCTCAAATATGGAAATAAACTTCAGAGCCAATTAAGACATGATAAAAACTTCTACCATATGTGTAATTGGTGTTCAGAAGATATAAATAATATTTGAAAATATGTAGATCAAGACTTTTCCAAACTGATAAGAAATAGTAAGCCACAAATTAAAGAAGATCTATGATCTACATACAGGGATTAATATAAAACACATCTAAGTATACCATGAAAAATATAAAAATAAGAAATACAAACAGAGAAAGAAAGAAAGGGAAGAATAAAATTTAAAAAGGAAGGATACATTACTTTCAAAGAGTCAACAACACCTAACAGTTGGTTTTTAAAACAAAATGACTGCAACGAGAAGAAACTGAGATGACATCTTTAAAGAGCTAACATAAAACAAAACAACAAAAACAACAGACAAAAAATGAACCCAGAAAAAAAAGTATTAATTTTTTTAGTTTACTCACTTAAGCAATATCTGCATCGAACATGGGGCTTAAACTCACAACCCCAAGATCAAGATCAGAAAAAAATATATTATTTTTTTAGTTTACTTACTTAAGCTATCTCTGCATCCAACCTGGGGCTTAAACTCACAACCCCAAGATCAAGAGCTGCATGCTCTACTGACTGAGCCACCTGGGATCCCCAGGGGGGGAAAAAAGAATTTCTTGATAATGAAGGCTAAGGGAACATATTTTCAAGAAAATAAAAACTGATCAAATTCATCATGTGCAATATGACATATATACATATATAAAATGCCAATGATTAATAAGCAATTGTATTGTGCAAGGTTAAACAAATAACCTAATGGAGTTACTTAAATATTAGTTGGCAAACCATAACTTTTGAGTCAGCTGTCTGTTTGTATAAAGGTTTATTGGAACACGACTATAGCCCTTCATTTACATTTTGCCTATAGCTATTTCTGTGTCATGATGGTTGGGTTGAGTAGTTGTGACAGATACCATATGATCCACATGTCTAAAATATTTAATATCTGACTGTTGAGAACTATTTGTTTTGTACTTGAGAGTTTAAAAGCAGATTTATATATGTATATATTTCCACTTGATTTATGACAAAGGTAATACTGCTATGCAACAAGTAAGGTATGTTCATTTAATAAATTGTTCCAAGTTATATAAGTACTTCAAGAAAACATAACCATTGACCCATCCTTCAGAACACATTCAAGACCAGTTCTAGGAAAAGTACAGATCTAGATATAAAAGGTCAAGTATGTATGATAAGATTTTGGAATTAACAATAGGAGGATATCATTATGACTTTGGAATAAGCCAAGAGTTGTTGAACAGGAAACAAAGAGCATTAATGTGGAAACCATGGATAAATCAGACTTCATTTAAATTAAGGATTTTTTTTATCAAGAGATAACATTGAGAAGAGGGTGAAAAGGCAGCCTACGGATTGAGAGAAGATACTATCAATTAATCAACATCTATCTAGCTGCACAAATAGATATGTGTAAAGGACTTACATGAATGTAAAGAGATCTACATAAATCAATGAGGAAAAGAAAATTTTATGAAAATATGTCACAGATTATTACAGTTATTTCACAAGAAGTGATAGAAAATTTCCAATGAATGGAGGGGAAAATTGCCCAAATCAATAGTCATAAGCAAATATTCATGAAAAAATGAAAACTAACCCATTATAACATACATCTACATTCTCATCAGAAATACATATTTTTTTAAAATTGACAATAATAAATATGATTAAAGAGTTGAAGCAGCTAGAGTTCTTTTACACTAGTTGAAGTATAATTCATACAACCACTTGGGAAAATTGATAGCATCTATCAAAGGAGACTATATGCACTATATGCACTCAGTAATTCTATTCCAACAGAAATAGATTCATATGCACAAAAGGACATGAACATGAATGTATATAGCAACGCTTCTGTAATCACCCCAAATGCAAATCACCCAGATGTTTATGAACATTAGAAAGAATAAATGAGATTTAATTAATAAGATACTTTTAAACAATGAAAATATCTATAATATTCATACATATAATAATATAGATGAATTTCACAACATCACTGAAGACAACCAAACAAAATGCCTGCTCTATGATTTTAGTAATATATATTTAAAAAGCAGGCAAAATCAATCAATGACCATAGGCCTCAGTAGAGTAGCTATCTTTGCAAAGGGGGTGTAATTCAAGGCGCAGGGCATGAAGGGGCTTTTGGAGCACTGATGATATTCTACTTCTTGATCAGGATGGTAGTCATGCAGGTGTGTTCACTTTGTGCAAATTAATTGATTTAGATTTTTGTAAGTTATGTGCTTTTTTAGATGAATATAATATGTCAATAAAAAGTTACCTTAAAATGTGATCTCATCTTATATCTCAGCTATTGAAGTAGAACATAATGTTTGCTATTATCACCACTATTCTGTCAAAAAATAATAGAGAATTTTTAAAAATGATTGTTTTATACAGTAAATTTTATATATAAATAATTATATATAATTTTATATGTGTATGATTTTCTAATGCTTATATAAATGAACAAAAATTACTTTTATAATAATAAAAGAAAATGAACTTCTTTTACAGCAACACAGTTGGACATTTGGTCTCAGCTATGCAAGCTATATTTGTTGGTATATTTATTCTCTTCACAATTCCCTGAATTATGTGTGCAACTGACTTTCAACTACAATACATTCTTCCAAATGACTCTTACAAAAGGCATTATGAGAAATGCCTATTAAGATTGTGACATCAGAGATTTTATTGTCTAATCTGCTTTCGGATGGTAATGTAGCATTGACTTCTTTAGACTTTGCTTGACTTTTAGTCTTACCTTTACACTACAAGTAGTCTTGTCCTCAATGCACATTTTTCCCTTTTTATCACCATTTCACTTCTTCTTTTCCCTATTATCTCACTTGCACCTATCCCTGAATGGGTCAAATAAAGTTAAAAACCACCTGGTATTCTGCATTCCTGAATTTTACTATTTAAATGATTTATATGTACTTCCACATGGGTATATTTTTTTTCCTTGTGGGTATAAAATAACTTTTTTCCTGCTTTGTGGGCCATCAGTGTCCCTTGTTTTTCATGGTAAATTAAACTTGTTCCCTTCCTTCCAGTTCGTCACTTTTCTTATCTTTTTTATCTTTTTTCAGTCTGTAATAATTCTTTTTTGAATGGAGTTTTCCATTTAAATACCAAATAATAATCTATTAGCATCTGAGCTTTTATTTGTTTCCATTTTCTTGGGGCCTATGATTGCAGGAACTTGAATAAGAAATTCATCCTTTATGCTCAGAGAAGTAACCAAATACCATATGGAGCAAGGCACTTCAATTATTAAGTTATCCTGCACTTGGGGACCACAGTAGAATGGGCCAAGCATTGGAGGCAGAATTAGAGCTTCTTGAGCTACAAAGAGTGATCATTTGTATTTTCAATTATTCTCTTAAAGAAGTTATTATAGGCGTGACTGGGTTGCTCAGTCGGTTGAACACCTGATTCTTGATTTCGTGCAAGTCATGATCTCAGGCCATGGGATCAAGCCATACTTGGCTACGTGCTCAGCACAGAGTCCCCTTGTCCCCTTCCTTCTGCTCCTCCCTCTGCTCCTGCCCTTGCATTCTCTTTCTCTCTCAAATAAATAAATAAACAAAATCTTTAAAAAAGAGAAAAGAAGTTACTATATTTAAAGCAAAGCTCACATAGCTACAAACTGAAGGACTTCTGTTTATATTCAAAGATGACTACCCAAGGAGACAAAGACAAAGGTTATACAGCAAACAGCATCTTAGTTTGCACTACAGCATGATTTGTAACTAGGTCAAATGTATAAAAGGCTCTGAACTCATCAAAATAAGGAAAGTATAATCAAAGCAATACAAAATAAGTAGCCTATAATAATTTATAAGGTTGTATGCACCACCATAATGAGAAGGAGCCATGAGATTCTCTTAGTTGCTGTACAAAGCAACACCAGACACCTTTTTCAGACAGAAAACATTATTCTTCAAAGAGCTCTGAATCTGATCTGTCTGAAAAACTGGTAACATCTAGAACAATTTTTAAACACAGATGGAGAAGCATCGACCTCTCACTCCTCTCCCTGATTGTACCCAAAGGAATGCAAATTCAGAAAGGATGACAAAGCTTCCTAATCACTCCATCTAATAAAAAGTTGTTGGAGAGTATTCTCAGCTTCTGCTATCTTGGGTGTTCTTTATTACAGGTTATATATTCTGAGCGAAGAAAAGAGTATAGGTTATTTCAGCAAGTCCCTTGAAGGCATACATATTTTATTCCGTGAAACAGAGCCCCTTTTTGGTACTTATTGAAACTGTTTACAGCCTATCTGAAACCCTAAATTTCATTTTCAGTATTCTCCATTCAGCTCTACCGTATAATTCGCAATGGCTACTAATTATGAGCTGTGTGCAAGATTGTGCAATATCCCAGTTTGTCCCTCCCTGTGGATGTTACCTTCATTCAACTATCTGAAAGCTGAATAGCAAGTACAAATATATATTTTTTTACATCATTCAGAGCCAGTCTTTTATGAAGGCAGGTGGGGAATCATTTAAATGGTATGAATACAGGGATTTTCACAAGTCTAGATAAAACAAACCAAACTCTCTTAACTTCTATTAGGGATCAGCAGGCTGTTTTCTGTAAAGAGCCAGATAGTAAATATTCTGGGCTTTGCAGGCCACCCTCCTTTGTTGCAACTACTCATCTGTGCTATAATAGCATGAAAGCAGCTATAGTAGCCATAAAAGCACAAATGGGCCTGGCCAGGTTCCAATAAAACTTTATTTACAAAAACAGGTGTCTAGCTAGATTTGGCCAGTGTTCCACAGTTGTCTGATCCCTTTTGCTAGGTTGTTCCTAAAATTCTATTATTCCTTTGTTGTAAGACAGTGATCCTTTTTTAGTATAGCCAACACTCTATTATAATCAGCCATCATTTACAATTTTTTAGATATGATCTTTCAGTTCCCAAAGAGCAGTTTTCAAAAAGGACAAAAAAAAAAAAAATACTGACAGACTGAGGCAGAAAGAAAGCCTATATTTGGCATCAACTATTAGAACAACTGACGAAAAAACTAGAAACAGAAGACAAACTTCAGTGAAGTAAGAATTTCTCCAGTGTCCATGTCAGCTCACTTACAGTCATTTACTCAGCTACTCAGCCAGACTTTTTTGAGCACTTATTTTGTCAAGGGGCGCTATACTAGATATAAGTATAGGGGAGTGAATACATGTCAGCCAAAGTCTAGGCCTTAACGGAGTTTTCAGTCTAGTAGGAAATATGGACACCAGGGACATAATTTAGAAAATAATGAAGGCTATGAACACAGAAAATGGGAGACCCTATGTTGAAGTCCAGGGTGGGACGGGGTGGAGGTGCTGAGAAGACATTTCTGAGCAAGTGATGTTGATACCATAGAATGTAAAGAATAAGTCAGTGTTGGCCAGGAGAGGAGGACTGAGAGAGTAAGGGTGAGTTACCAAGAGCTCTATTATTCAAATAGCTGTCTGTTTCCTAAAGTCAGACTGCTCACATTTGTACTTAATTAGGGTACTGAGGCTAGCCTTGGTACAGTAGAATAATATTTTCCTACTGTGGATACTGGATGGATACTTCTGATGCTTTGGGACAGAAATAAAAATGTGCGCAACCCCCCTTGAATGAGCTCTCCTGGACTCAAAGCCAAAATTTGGCCTAGTTTAATGTTTGACTTTCATCTGTTTAGCAAATGCAATCAGTTCATTGAGACTAAATGAAAGACATAAGGGGAAAATTTTATCCAGTGAAAGTTAGCTTAAGGGATGAACATAGACCAGAAAGAAAAGAAAAAAGATAGAAAGAGAGAGAGAGAAAGAGAAGAAGAAAGGGAGGAAGGAGGGGAAAAGGAGGAAGGGGAAAAAAGTCTTGGTATGGAGAGATCCTGACTAATACCAGAGAAATATCTTCAGTTTATTTCTGAAGAGCTTTAAACTTAAAATGCCACCCAAAAAGCACTTGGGGAATTGTTTGTTGAATAAATGTCGTATCTGTAAGAAGAAAGACTAATAGACTCTCTGAACTGTAACGGCCTGGCCTCAGTAAAATACACAGTCAATTTTTATAAGACTTATTCATAGTGTAATGGGTAAAATTTTTGTCTCAATACTATAGTGTCCCGGATAAATACTGCACTTGTTTCTTTATGTCACCATATTTAAATCTTGGTATATTGTGGGTGATACGCTACAGGTTTACAAGCCTTGGGTCAAGAGAATTGGTACAACCCCAAGGCTTGCTTTATGATCCTATCTGACATTTTCATTCAGCAGCCATGCCAGAAACTTCAGCAAACAGTGTAACATAAAAGGGCAAATGCGTTTTTACAATCACTATCTCTTTCATCAAGCATCTATAAGGCTGTGAGGGTCACCGAGGCTCAGTGGTCCTGAGGTCCCACATTCACTATCTACCCTCAAGTCTCCTGAAGAAATTTCAACCTAAGATCTAGTAGTTGGACCCTGATAAATCCAGGCAGTTATTTCCTGAATGGATATTAGTGCATCACTCTTGGCAGGGGGATCACTGATGAATTTCAAAAGATAATTAATATAAGCTTTGATATCATCACCAAGATGCACACATTGAGGAATCAGCTCTATAGGCCACTGGGAAAACCATTTCAAATTCAGTTATTTCTCATTAAGAGCTCGTACCGTACAAACAGCAATTCATAGATAGCTAACTCTTAATTATCTTTGAGATATCAATGTAATGGTCACTTGTGTAGAGATTCCTTATTTCACCTTTCAAACAAATGTGAATCCTCCACTTAAAACTTCTCATAGACTAATGTTCTTCTCTCTTTCTGTAGTACTTATCAGTATTTTACCCTCACCTAACTTATTACTGCATAAATTATAAGTCTTCCACAAAATACCATAAATGATGTGAGGACCATGTCTAGTTTTGCCCACCTTTGTGTCCCAGAGAAGTGTTTACAACATCACATAATGGATGTTGAAAACTATTTACTGAATGAATAAGTCATGAATGGGTGAGTGAATAAAATAATAACCATTAGATTTATAGAGGGCAAAATAGATATATGGAAGGCAGCTGTCTAAATACTTTGATTTGGGGAGCATAGTCAAAAGAATACTCTTAAAAAATGTGTAAACAATCAGACTGCTAAACACATTTAATTAAAAATATTAGAAACTTAGTCTTTTCTTAGGAATTTTCTGGTTAAATGCAATGATTCATAAGTAAAGGTACTGTATTAGATAATTAATTCTATGACTGGGTTCATTAAAATCTGTCCGTATCTGGATCTGTCTGTCAATGAATGGGGAAAATTTCAAGATCCTCTTTTTCAGACTCATCCTTAGTGTCTGGTAAGTTAACAGAGTGAGTGGTGAATGAGTGAATGAAGCACAGAAGGCAGGAAAGAAGTAGAGTAGGGAATTTAAAGTCACCATGGTGTAGTGGTCTACCGCTTGACATTAGCACAACATTGTTGAGATTCATAAACCTCTCTCTAACGTGCATTCCCTGTGTGACTTATGCAATTTATTTAATCCCATTGGGGCTTCACTTTCCTCACCTATAAAATGGGCTTATTAATGTGGTTATGCCATTAGGCAATTGACAGGATTACAGCTTGGAATAGTGCTTGGAATAGTGCTTGGAATAGTGGCACTCACACTGTAATTGCTGTGTTAGTGTTCACAATTAATGTTCTACTCTTCTTCTCAGCTTAATATCTTTTAGGCCCAGAGGCTCTTCTCAGAACCATAACCCTTTAGAACGTGACCATTTTAGAAAGAATATAAAGTTGTGAGCCAACATTTAGGAGACACTGAAGAAGGCAGTTTGCACATAGATCTTCTTGTTGAGTTTTTATCATTTGTATTTCCTGTGGTAAATGATAAAAAGTGTTAGGATAAAGATAGCAAAACTGAGGAAGTGATATATTAAAATATTTTTACCACAATTTCTTCTTCTATGTTCCAAGTGCTCAATTATCTGTATTTGTATTTTATAGACAGTAATGAAACAAAAATATAGCAAAATATAGATGCAAAAATATAGATGCCATCATTTATTTAAACATACATGCATGTATGGATACATACATATACACAAACATAAAAATGAATTAAGGGTCTTATCTAGTGCCAACTGTATCTGCTTCATCACCCCATAGGGTCAGAATGGCCACCAGGTGGCACTCAGATTTCAAATTGCTTTGGTACACTGGATATGTCATCTGATTTCCCAAAATGCTATTGTCCCCTAAACTTTGTTATATTGCAAAATAAGCTCTTTCTCTCTATGTGTCTAAATACTTGGAGGTTTTATGACCTTCACTATACAATTAAATTAAGTTAAAGTTAATAAGTTTAAGTTAAATAATATATTCATAAGTGTTCTATTTTAATACAAATAGTAATTATTTTGTTTTCATTCTGTATCCTTAAATGCTTTAAGGAAAAAAACTGCCTTGAATCTATTCCAAATATATCAGTCTTAATATCAGTCCTTCCATACTGAAACCAGAGGAAAACATTAAATTAAAAGATTAAATTTGAAAAATCACTGTTAAAACTTTGTGTGCTCATGTTCTGCTTTCTATAGTCATTAGTCTGTAACATTAAATGATATGTTTTAAATATTTATTAACAATTGTGATTTTCTAAACCATCCACTATCTCCCTAAAACTGTCATATTCAAGACAAGCATGGCATGAGAGAAATATGGTTCAGTGAATAAGAAAGGAATCATAGAATCATAAAGCAAATATACTAGGCCTGCTGTTTCAGGACTGAATGAATTTGAGAAAATTGAAAAGGAATTTTCAAATGTCAGAAAATGCCAGTATACTAAAATTGTTAGACAAGGCATGGGCATTAAAAAAAATGCTTCAATCTCAATAAATATGCCAAACCAAAATGCATACACAATTTAATGTTTAAATTTATTGAATTCTGGCTACTTTCGAAGCTAGTTCAGTGTATTTATAGTTTCTTCATTCAGAGTCCAAAAATTTATTATACGTCATTGTTCCATACAAAGGAAACATAAGGGTTAAAATAAAATCTCAGTTCATGAGTGACTTAAATTATATTGAGTTCCATGGATACTAATCAGGTACGCAAGTTAAAACATTTCTGAAAAGAACAAGTGATATAAAGAAAACAAAACAAAGTGGTCAGAGGAAAGACTTTTAAAGGGCTTAGATTAGCCTAAGATTTTTCTGATCAAGCAGAAAAAGCCATATAAAACTTTACGAGGAGTAGTTACAGACAAAGGAGCAAGCTGGGCCTGCCATGTATGTATAGTAGTAAGAAAGCCTGTATAGCTAGAACCAGTATGTATTTAGAGAAAGAAAGACAAGTGGCAAGAACTAGATAATGGAAATACTAGAAGGTACTGGCACACAACTTGGTTTATCTCTATCGTCTTCAATGTATGATGTACATTTAGAAGCAGGAAAGTACCATGTCTGAATTATAAGTTCATTCTGGCTGCTACTGAAGCAGTTTAGATGGGCATGATTTTAGACTTGAGTGGTGACAGTAAAGATGGAGAAGACTGAGAGGTAAGGAAAGGAAAATGTTCTGGAATAATGGCAAGGTCTTCAGTTGACCAACTAAAGTAGAAGTCTTACTAAGGAAAATTTACTAAGTGTAAAATTTACTAAGGAAACTTTGGAAGAAGAATACATTTCATAAAAAATCAAGAATTTTTGGCCATGTTAATATGTCAAACTCCTAGTAGAATTACAAATGAAATTGTTAATTGAATAATTGGAGACAAGCTCTGGTGGGGGCTGGATCTAAAATGGAGAAACACATTTGGAGAAGTCTAAAGTAAAGATGCAGTTACATGGAAATTAGAAGTTGAGGGATAAGAGACAAAATTTCAGGGGGAATTTTGAAGTCACGCCAACATTTACTGCTTGAGCAGACGTTTAAAAGTGTACCAGGATTTATTTTAATCAGCTATAGTACAACATGCAGACACAGAAATGACTGTCATGAAAGAAAACTTACAGATCCCCAGAAACAGGAGGCACAGCAATCATGCAGAGCCACATGGGGAGGAAGGTTGGTCAGAAGGTAGAGTAGAGGAAAAGCTGAGCTAAGGCAGGTGGGTTTTGCTGGAAGAAAGGAGTGAGTCAAAGTAAGCAGGCTTAACAATGGCTAGTTTGAATAATTTTGGCACATAAGATTGTCTGATACTTGGCCATGGAGTATTTGGTGGAGGAGGTTATTTGATTTGAGTGTAAGATCTTTTCTTTCAAAAAGAGAATGCTTGGAAGACTTAGGCACATTTTGCCACATCTGCCATATTTGTTTTATGATCCATTCAAATAAAATGTAAGGTCCCATGAGAATTTTCTGAGAATTGACATTAGTAAAAATATCTTAATCTGTGAACTTTATGTAAGATAATCTTAAAATAATGTTAAACTAAAAGAGAACTCAAACATATTTAATCACTAATTTAAAAATACTTAACCTGTATTTAGTTAGTACTGAGTATCTGAGTATTAAGCATTCTTCCATACTCAATTTTGATATGGTCAATATTACCAAATGACCCAACTTTCTGACATCACACAATTGAGGACAGGCCCCATATTTCTTGCCTTCTCTCCATAATCACCTAACACAAGCTTAATTCTTTTAATAAGCTCCTCCCCACTCTTCCTCCGAACTCCTCATACTAAGATGCCTCATGGTTCCTCACTGTGTGCAATCTCCCTAGGTGCACTAGGAAAAAGCCCCACTTTCTTTGACTATAGGTGGGTTCCTGGTAGTTTTTCACTGATGGTACTGAACATACGGCTTTCTTCAACTTTATTCTTTCCTTTTGTGGTGTAACAGATCATGTTTCTATCTGTACCAACAGATACAAAATTATATATATCACAAATTATAAATGAACAGAATGCTGCGTCTCTCATGGACCCTACACAGCTGAAGAATTAATGGTAAGAGTAGAATTAATTATCAAGGTTAAAAATCTGCAAGCTTTCATATAAGAATCTGTATCTCAAGCTTTCTTTAAAACACTAGATCTAGTAAGACCAACACTTGTGTGCACATGGACACCGTATTAATTTTCTATTACTACTGTAACAGATTACCAGAAAGTTAGTGGCGTAGAACAATACATATTTATTGTATCAAAGTTCTGTAGGTCTGAAGTCTGAAAGGGGTCTCACTAGGTTAACATCAAGGTGTCACTGGTGGCATTCTTTTCTTTGGGCTCTAGGGAAGAGTCTGCATTCTTGCTTTTCCTACTTACAGAGAGACCGCCTGCATCCCCTTGCTCCCTTGCATCTTCAAAGCCACTGCCCAGAGGCGTCTTGTTCATATTGTTCTCTGTGACACTGACTTTTCTGCCACCCTCTTCCACATTCAAGGATGCTTGGGTGCATTGGGCCTGCCCTCAGATAGTCAGGATAACCTCCCTCTTTAAAGATCAGCTGATTACCAATCTTAATTTCATTTGCTAAGTTAATTCTCCTTTGCTATCTACTAAAATACATTCAAGAGGTTCTGGGAATTAGGACATAGGAATATGGATATCTTCAACCTACTTATCACAGCTATAATCTCCTAGACACAAACGGTAGCTGCTTTCTAGACAGATCATATGTGCTCTGCAACTCTTACCCAATCCTTTTCCACTCATTTCCAGGTTACTAACTTGGTCTTTATGAGCATCTGAGGTTGTTATCCCTGTTAGAAAGATAGATGTGTTTGTGAAACATGAAGAGTTACCTTTTAGAAAGCAGCTGTTTACCCAACTTTCATAAGCTCAGGAATTATAGGAAACTCTGGAGTGACTCCTGGATTTCTTTCTATAAAATGTGATCTTTCCTTTTTCTTTTCTTGTTGACTACTTTAGAAAAAAGTCATTAGAGATAAGAAAAGTAACATTGTTTATTAACTGCTAGGAACCAGCAACTTTGCCAAGGACTTACAAGTATAGTACCAAATTTTTAGACTGTAATTGCCTTTGCATTCAAAAGTTTGCAAAAGAACTTAACTGAAAATCAAGCAGTGTCTTAGTTTCTTAGTTCCAAAGATGGAGAGGATACCAGTATCAGAGAAAGAAGAAATCTTTTCAGAGGTAATTCCGCTTAACTACCTAACTGAGAATTCACATGAACAAGTTCTTTGTGAGTGATGGTGGGACACAATCCTTAAAGTTACTAGTATGATATTAGATACAGAGTTTATGCTCAAAAGATATTTGTTTAATGAGTAACATTTGAAACTTTTCTTGAAATAATTTGTGTGTTTTCTTTTTTTGTTATTTTGTTGTAGGTATGTATTTATCTGTTTGTATATAAAGACAAAAACATCCCTATCCTTCTCTGTAGTTTATTAAATCTAGGCTCCAGGGATGAAAAAAGGTATTCATATTCAGAGACTGAGAGAGGAAAGAGGAGAATATATACTAACTTTTCACAATCATCCCATCCTAAAAGAATACTAAACTTCAAAAATTAACACTTATTTTGCTGCAGAGCAAGCAACCACAAATTCTCCTAATCTAGAAAATTTCCAAAGCAGTCAATACAACGTATTTATTCTTTTCCCAAAACCATGCACAGCAGAGACAGAGGAATATATTGTGGAGCCATTAAACAAATTAAGTCACACCTCAAAGTGACCATCCATTATGTTACTTTAGGACACCTTCACTCTCTTTTCTCATTGAGTTAAACATGCACTTGGATTCATTTGGAAATCTGAGGAGAGAGGGAAAAAATAAGCCTTCCAACAGTACCATTTTCATTCTATTTTGTGCTGGCAGCTTTGAGATCTGAATATTTTGAGAGGGTTCTCCCCAGGTCTCCTTCCCTAACCATGAGGCTCTAGGAGGCAGGGAAGACAGTTATCACTGCTGCTCAGTACTTCCTTTAAAAGGAAAAACTGTAATGAGATATAATCGAAAAAGACTTTTTCCCATGATGCCCAATTACAAAGGTGGCTACACTGCTGCAAACTTTAAAAATACTGTGGAAGTGTGTGGACTATTTAAAGTTTCTAAGCATATATTCCAGATTTTCTTACTACATGATTCAACTGGAAGTCTGTATGCGTAGTTTATCATGATCTCTGCTTTACGAGAAATATAAAATGGTGTGTGCACATGTATCTACCTGTATGTTACCTATGTAAACAATATAAACAATAAATATTCCATACGTTTGGAGGATTCAACTCTTACCTATAGTTATCAAGGATTTCTCCTCATATACCTTATAACTAACGTGTATATAGAAAGAAAAATTTTTGCAACACATACAATCCAGCCTGACTTATTTCAAAGGAAGTAGCCTGACAATTTGCAGGAAGCTTTTGCTATTTGCAAATGTTCTACTGACTGATGCTCTGACTAAATTGATCTTAAAAAAAAAAAAAAAAAGAGAGAGAATTTTCTAATTGAACTCACTGAACTTTTTTATTAAATGGGTCAGATGTGATTTCACCCTAGTTCTCCTGTGTAAAATCATCATTTGAAAATTGACTTTTAGTAAAAGTGAAATTATGACTGACTTCTTGCTAAAGTTTTTGAATATGTTTTTACTATTTCTCCTCATTTATGTTATAAGCTGTTCTAAATGCCATGAACAGAATGAGAAAAGTAATTAGAAACAGTTTTTCTCATCTGATAAAAAGTTACCAAAATAATCATTTTATATGTAAAAAAATAGTATGCAACACATATAAAATTTTTGTAAAATAGTATTTTTAACAGCAGACATTTAAAAATATGTTCTGTTAAGTACAGTCAGCAAAGAACCAGAGACCTTTGGTTTTGCAAAAATTGATAAAATGTGTAAGGCAAAAAGTAACCTACTTAAATATGGTCCCATCAATGTGATCCAAGGTCCTGAAAGGCCTTTCTAGGTAATTGGATTGTCCTCCCAATTAGAATCCCTAAGGCAACTTTCTCCTTACTAGAATTCATCTTCTGTACTGCCTCCAGAATTATTTTTTTAAGACAAATATGTCACCTCTGTGCTTTTATTTTTTTAAAGATCATTTATTATTCATTTATTTGACAAAGAGAGAGATCAAAAGTAGGCGGAGCAGCAGGCAGAGAGAGAGGGGAAAGCAAGCTCCCTGCTAAGCTCTAACGAGCCAGATGCAGGGCTCTATCCCAGGACTCTGGGATCATGAACTGAGCCGAAAGCAGAGGCTTAACTCACTGAACCACCCAGGCACCCTACCTCTGTGCTTTTTTAACATCAGTTTACCCTCAAGCTTTTCACTGAGGCAAGACAGAACTATACGGAAACTTCAGGGTTTGTCAAAAAAACCTTGAGCACCTCACTCCCTACTTCCATAGGCTTAAAGTCTAGTATAATCTACAATCCAGGGAGGACACATTTGGCAGAGAAAGGAAGTTGAAGTAGTAATTTTACTGGGACAAAAAGCAAGCTGGAAATGTTTGTTGGAAGTTTACAGGTCTATTAAATTAAAAAAAAAAAAACTGAAAAAACACAGGTATTTTATTACTCACTTAGTTTTCAGCATTTACTCAACAAATATTTGTGAATGCTTACTCTATGCCAATCACTCTGCCAGAGCTGTGACTACAAAGATGAACCATATGCAGTTGCCATCTGAGGGACGAGGACAAGTGCTTGTAAATTTGCCACACTGACGGAGAAGACCCGCTCACGTTCTTGACACAGCTCCCTTGAGAGACACTTTATGCTCCGTCTAGCTGCCTTCCTGCTGGTTTGGCCTTTATGAAATTATTAGCCGTATCTTCAAATTATTTTTGTGAACTTAGTCACATAATAGGTATTAACTATCAGTAATTCATTTTTAGTCACTGATTAAAATAAACACATTTGATTACATTTTTCAATGCTTTAGGTAAAAATACAATGACATGGGAATATTCTTTGAGGGACAGGAAATTAGGAAATAGTGTAATACTTTCACAGTTTTTTAATTTGATGCAATAAATGAGCATCTTATTAAAGTTCAGCTTATGGGGAACATGCTTATAATTTGTATTCAGTACATTTTTAAGGAATTTAAATAAAAATAATTTAATATTTAAGAATTTAATATTTAAGAAGTTCTAAAAATAAGAAAAATATATACTACTTACACAAACACTATTTATTTTTGCCTTACCTCCATCAAACCTGTTTTTTACATATACGTTTTACCTAATTTCTCAAAATTTGCAATCTGTAATGTAAAAATTTGACTTACAACAAATATTTATATATTTCTACATAGTGCTTTATTACCATAGTGCTTTCATTATATT
Source organism: Mustela nigripes (assembly GCF_022355385.1). NCBI lineage: Eukaryota > Metazoa > Chordata > Mammalia > Carnivora > Mustelidae > Mustela > Mustela nigripes. Next base: position 150,238,726 of record NC_081559.1, read on the forward strand.
CCAAAGAAAATGGATATGCTATATTTTATACTTTATATAACTTTTTTTTTTTTTTTTTTCACGTGGAATGACACTTTCATTGGGGTTAGTTGGGATAAGAGGTTAATAGTTACAGAGCGGGGCCTGGGCCACCCAGATCAGGCTGCCAGCCCCGAGGCGAGCCGTGCGTACTCTCGCCATGGTCCGCAGCGCCCCGTCCCCATGTCTTCTCAGGTGGTTATAGATAGAATAAATTTCATTTAAAACATATGCATTTCTCTCTGTTTAAAAAATAACATTTACAGTTGAAAAGGTTTGGACTTTGGGGATCTGTTAATCCCACTGGCCCCACCCCCCGCCACCTTTGCCTCACTGAGGGCAGGCACAGGCAGGAGCAGGGGCGGGCGGCCACCACCGTGGAGACCAGGTCCCTGGCCGCTTATTTACATGCCCTGTGAACACCTGTATGGAGCCGGTCAGACACACAGCCTTCCCCAGCCTCCGCGTGTGCCCGGACAGCACAGCAGGTGCCAAGAGGTGCTCAGCACTGGAGACCCTGGAGGTGGGGGAGGGCAGAGGGAGCCCCCCAGGAGCCCGGCCGCCACCTTCTCCATTTCAGATCATCTAGATAATTTCTATTTTGTTTTTTATATTATAACCATTAATGTGGTGAATTTCTCTGTGTGTTTCATTTACATTTTGGACTGATTGTTTAACATAGACTGAAATTACGAAAACTTTAAGTTCTATACTTTTTCCAAAATTATGGCTTCAAGCTACATAGTTACAAGCAATGCATATAACAGCAATTTCAATAGACTCACAGCAATCACGGCCATGTCGTGTTATAATGTTTCTAATATCAGAGAAAAAAATGGTAGCATATTATTCCAATTTAGACTCCTTTAAGCTTTATTGTCATGAAATATTTCTCCATATTTTGCTCCTTTAATTTTCCCACTTAGTATTCCTTAATAAATGTTAATGTTCAAAATAAGCAATATTATAATCCCTATTGTTTTTTCCCATTAATGGCTACCAAGATATCATTAAGGTTGATCAGGGAGAATGAAACCCTCATCAAATGGTTATTTATTTTTTATTGTGTGGAATTATATGCACATACTCCACTAATAGTGTGAAAGCACTCAGTATTTACCTGTTGATTTTTGTGTGTAAAAGCAAATTGATTTTTAAATAATTAATTTTGAAATTAACTGTTTATTGGGCCTTTTAAAGGATTTTGCTAGCAGGATTTTGTTTCATATGTGCGAGTTTTGCCAAAAAGGTGCATTACCAAGAGGTCTCGTCCAGTAGAAAACTTGGGAAAATATTCATTTGGATAACAACTGCAATAATAAAGGTATAGAGAACACACTATTAAAGACTGTTTTGAGGTAGGAATATCAATACCTTTGGTAGATTGAAAAGGGCATATCTGATTTCTGCATAATGAGCTGCACAGCAGTTTTGTTTTCCAATATTAGAAAAACATTACTTCTTTATATTATAAAACCATTGCATGCCATTCTGATATGTCTTTGCCTATTTTGTGTACAATTGTCTAAATTCAGCTCACTAATAGCTGCTACTTAACTAAAATGCTACTGTCCATTTTCTCACCCATTAAATAAACAATTTGGCACTAAACAAAGCATTGTTTCTGTGATGATAAATGATTTCATTAGGAATTATACTGGTGCTGGTGATTTTTTTGTGACATACACATAATGCTCAGTGATACTGATTAGAACTGACATGACACAACTGAATGGAAGACATTCTTTGTTGCTATACAGTGTCCATCACTAAGAAATATATTGTTAGTTTTGCTGATTTTTTTTAACTTCCAGTATAAAATATTTAATACAGGCAAACTTCTTTCTTACATGGTGAGAAATTATGTAAATTATGTAAATATTAGTAAATTGTGTCATTTGCGTAAGTATGTACATTTGTACATGTGTGTAAATATATGATTTATAATTCATATATTACACATAGTTACATGTAATCTATGACGTACTATATCAGAAGACACCTACAAATCTACCATCTACTCAAGAACTAGAACATCCTCAAAATCTTTGCCATTTTACTTGTGTGTTCTTTATTCCATTCACATACTTTTCCATTACCAAAGTAACAGTTAGCCTGAATCCTGCACTGATTCTTTAGATATTTTAAACCAATTTTTAATTTTATATAAGCATATATAAGCGTATGCATGTGTAGGTACACATTATATTGTTAGTTTTTCTTGGTATGAGTTTTATAAAATAATACTGTACTATTTGTAAACCTACTCTATGTTATAATTCTAAGATTCATTAACATTATTTATTTACAACAGAGGTTATTTTAATATAAGAGGATTAATGTTATCATCTTTTATTTTAATATTCCTTTGGGTGATTAAATTTTATATATATGTATCTTATAGATACAGTAATATACATATAATACAATATATGTAACATAATATATGGCAATATGTAATGTTATATATTATTTTATAATATATGGCAATGGCCCCAAGAATATGATACAAAGAGTGTTGCAAACAACAAACATACTTAATTTCTGGTTAGAGCTATACTGTACTTCTAACTGAATACCTCCCTAGCGGAGAGACTGGGTAATATGAACAACTGTGTTCTGCTTTTCTTAGACTAGCACAAGATTAAATAACATTTATGGGTACACTCTACATGAACCTTACTAAAGTCCCACTTAACTTCCTTTTTTTTTTTTTTTTAAGATTTTTATTTATTTGTCAGAGAGAGAGAGAGGGAGAGAGAGCGAGCACAGGCAGACAGAATGGCGGGCAGAGGGAGAAGCAAGCTCCCTGCTGAGCAAGGAGCCCGATGTGGGACTTGATCCCAGGATGCTGGGATCATGACCTGAGCAGAAGGCAGCCGCTTAACCAACTGAACCACCCAGGCGTCCCCACTTAACTTTCTTTTTAACCTTTTTTTCCAAACGTGTAAAAAAAGTATGCAACTTAAAAATCACTTATGGTGAACATCCATGTAATCATTACTCAGATCAATACATATAATATTCTCTCTATCATATGTGGAGTTCATCACTATCCTAGCTTTTACAATAATCACTTCTTTGCTTTCTTTAAAATTTGAACACTTAAGTGTACATAACTTTGGGTAGGTCATATTGTGACCATATTTGCCATATTGTGAACTTTAAGTAAAAGTATTTATAATTTATGTCTGGATTTTTTACTCAAAATTATTTTGGTGAGTTTCATCTCCATTGTTCTATGTAGCAATCATTTATTTATTTACATTGCTTATTTAATAGTATTCTCTGATATTTTCTGATATTATTTTGTGAGAGCTTTGTAATTGTGCTTTTCATATTTAGGATATGAAATCTGCTTATAATTCATCTTTTGTGCACAGCATGAAATAGAGGTCAAAATTATTTGGTCTTATTTTTCATGCTTTATACTATGTAAGTATCCATACTCTATATACAAAATGGCAGTACCACCTATTGAAAGACTTTCCTTCACTTATTGCTCTATTGTGCTATTTTTGACATAAATCAAGTTCCCCCCAATAGCTTGGTTATGTAGGAAGCTCTACTGTATTCCATTTATTTATTTATTTATTTATTTGCCCTTGTACAAATACTACACAACTGTAATAAATTTTAATATATAGTGAGCTGTCTACCCATATTGTGCTTTTCAAGTAATTTTATATCTTTTTTATATATAAATAATAGAATCATTATTTGAAGTTCCAAAAAATAATGCTGGTATATTGATTTGGGATTTCATAAGACATATAGATAACTTAGGGGGAAATTTATATATTGAAAATATTGTTTTCTGATATATGAATATGAATTAGCATTCAATGATTATACTATGTTTCTAGTTTTTGTGTTTGAAAATGTTATTTATCTTTTGTTAGATTTATTCCAAGGACTTTGAGTATATTTTTATTCTATTATGGTAAAGGGTAATTTTTTAAATATGATATTTAACTTGTTGCTACAAACTGTAATATCAACAAGCCCTTTAAACTTTTTAATTAATTTCAATAGTAGCTTAAATTCTTTGATTTCTATGTACATGATCATATCGTCTGAGAATCACACAAGTTTTGCTTCTTTCTTTTAATTTTTATACTTATTTATTATTTAAATATTCATTTCTCTATTATCTATCAATCACCTATTATAGTACTAGAAACAATGATAATAGCTATCTTTATCTTGTTCTCTGTCTCAAACAGAAAGCTTTCAGCATTATACATGATGTTTGTGGTAAATTTTCTGTAAATCCTTTCTATCAGACTAGGAAATTCACTTCTGTTCCTAGTTTGCTAGAGATTTTATCATGAAATATGGTGAATTTTATCAAATGCCTTTTCTTTACCTGTTGAGATGGTTTTATCTATTTTTTTGTTAGCAGGTAAGTTACATTGATTTTTAACTTGACTTTTAAAAGTTAAATCAAATGTGCAGTCCCAGAAAACAAAACTAATGTAAACATGATTTTTACATTATTTTCTCTTTTTACTCCCTTTGTCCATCTTTCCCCTTCCCTATCATTACCTCTTGATCCTATTTCTACAGAGTAGCTTTTAGTGGACTATCTATCATACTAAACTATGATAATATGGTTTTTATCCATAACAAATAGTGCTTTGCAATTTAAAAAGCCCTTTTTATGCATTATCTTTTAAAAATTCTCATCACAACAAAGTGAAACAAGCACTATTAACTCTACTTTAAAACTGGTATCACCCAGTTTAAGGTGATACCAGTTTAAGAGGGGTAACATGTCTTATCTGAGACCACATTCTGAAGATTCAGGATTTAAATCAATGTTCTCCAATTCCAAGTTCCATGGTAGGACAAGCTGATATTTGGTAACATAAGACTGACTTGTTACCTACACAAATTACATCCGGTGTCATCCAGTTCAATTCAAATACTGGTCATGAATGTTTTAATCCTCAATAGTGTTAATCAGAAGTTAAAATAGACCATATAAATGATAACAGTAAATGATCCTTCATTTAATAAATACTGTGTTACTATTATTTGTAGGACAATCCACTGGAAAATATAAAATACACATAATAAAGATGTAAATGCTATTAAAATCAGCAAGACCTAATCTCTCATCTCCAGCTCATATGACCCTTGGATATTTCCTCCTCTTTTGAACAATATCTGATAGAATAACATACTCTGATAAAACTCAGGAAAAATAAAATGTGAATTAGAATAGCAGTCAGGGAGCACCTGGGTGGCTTAGTACATTAAGCATCTGACCCTTGATTTCAGCTCAAGTTATAATCTCAGGGACATGAGATCAAGCCCCATGTCAGACTCTGTGCTCAGTGGAGAATCTGCTTGATATTCATCTCCTCTCCTTATCCCTCTGCCCCTTCCCACCTCAAATAAATAAATAAATAAACCTTTAAAAAAAGAAAAAAAAAGAATGACTTAAAAAAAAAAAAAAGAATGGCTGTCATTTGACTCGAAGTATTTAGTTATTGAACCAAAAGTAATCTTTTTTATAGAAACCATACTTATCAGAATAAATATCTATGCTGAAAACCAAATCAATATTATAAAATGCTCTCTGAAGACAGAGCATACTCTTTTAATAGACAAAGGATTGGACACATTGCTGAAGCTGTACAAAGATCTGAGAATTAATAATTAACCATCATAGCTAAATAATTGTCTCCCAAATTGTGTTTTAATCATCCCCACAAAATATAGCTTTCTGATATAAGACCCTTGAGGATAAAAAATTTCCAAATTTTAATTTTTTTATTTTCCAAATATCATGGAATACCTAGTATTACTTTTTTCTACATTTCCTGTATACAAAATGTACAAATTTATATATTATTGACATATATCAATATTATTGTGGGGTATACCTCTCTTAGTGGATTTATGACATTATAGTGTCATCTTTTATATGCTTGCTTTCCCAGTGATACAGACTTCCATACTAATCTTTATATTCAGAGTATCTATGACAGACCCTAGCACACAGTTAACCATTCAGTATTTGTCAAATTAAATGACAAATAACAGAATAAAGGAAAGAAGGAAGAAATGTTTCCCAAGTATTATATAATTTAAAATTGAAACAAATTAAATGGTATTTTGGGTGATATGCATTGCATTTAGCTGTCCACCTCTTTCATGACAAACTTTATCAAATGTCTGCTATATCCTTCTCCATGCATAAACACACATATAAATACACATATGCTGCAAAACACAGAGTAGAAAGAAAGAATTTCGATTTAAAAACTAGCTCTAAAGCACCTTAAGAACAAAAAAAGTAAGGATTTTGAACATATTTATTGATCATTTCCTAATCAGAAACGTAGTATTTACCTATTGCAGGAATCTGTTACATATCTCACAGAAACAATAATTGGTATATTTACTTCACACACACACCCCACCCGCCCTCAATTTGTAAGCAGTATAAAGAGAGATTGTGAAGACAGGCTAAAAATAAGTTCATCACGTGACTGAACATGTTTTTAAATCACTTTGAATTGGATGCTGTTAAGGTCATGCCATTGCACTGGAAAATTTCTATTTCAATGATAGGCAAAAACCAATAGAGTGATGCTAGTCTTAAAATTATGATGAGTTAATACCAGCTCCATCTGTATCCTGAAAATCACTTATTAACAATGACACCAGCAATGGCCTTGTGTGTAGTTCATAATATACAAGTGAAACTACTATTAGGTGTTTCCATGTAACACCTTCAGTGGTGTTCTGATAGATTCATTCATTCATAGCAGTGTATGTTGTTAAAATCCCATTATATATTGATAAGAGCATATAGTTACAGACAAAGAAATGTTTCAAAACCTTTCAATGACAGTTTCTGGGACACAGCAGCCAATCAATACATTAGGTTAAACCAAGTCCTTATAAATAGCATTTATGATAAGCCAATGATGACAGTGAAAGTTGGCATGACCCTGTGTATCTATAGTAAGTAGTAATTTGTGTGGCCCCAGGAAAGATGATTGCACAAATAAAGTTTTATGAAGTACTTTTGCACTCGAGTAGTAAGTATACAATATTGTGGTTTAATTGACAACTCCTGGATTGGTGGGGTGAGACCTGGAGGGCATATGCAGACTTCAGCAGGGGCAGGATGCAAATCCTCGACTGGCATATGTTCTTAAAGCAACACAATAAAAACACCCAACAAACCATTTGTAAAGCAAATAAACAAAAAGTAGAAGCAATTTTGTAAAACTTGGTGGAGGTATCTAAAACATAAGTGAGACACCTGGATGGCTTAGTCGGTGGCTAAGTCGATGGCTCCTGATTTTGGCTCAGGTCATAATCTCAGGGTCATGGAATCAGGCCCCAGGAAGGGATCCCCACTTATCAGGGAGTCTTCTCTCCCTCTTCCTCTCCCCCTGTCTCTCCCTCTGTTCATGCTCCTTGCATGTGCACATGTGGGCTATAAATAAATAAATAAATAAATAAACAAACATCTTTTTAAAAATAATAAAACAAAATAATAATTGAGTGTTTAAGTTCCTATATAAAATTTTTTTTATTGTGGACTTGACTTGTATGTTTCTCATGTAGCCATTATGAAAATTATAAAGCTGTAGTATTTGTAATATTTGTCTTTGGTCTTTTTCTTTTCTGCCCCAAAGCAGAGAGAGAAAGATAAAAAGGAAACACAGACGAGGGTCTTCCTTCCTCTTTGTAGCTATGGCATAATGTGATTTTTTAAAAAATTACACCATAGATCCTTATTTAAAATTTTTATTGATTCAAAAAATACAGAAAGTTTCAAACTAATTAAGTGGAACAGAGCTTTCAGATAACAATGGAGTATTTTTATAACTCTTTTGTGTTTGATGGCCACCTGGAGAAAACTCAGAGGGAAAATCTAACAATGCACCAATTCTGATGTTCTTTTTAATAATTGCAAACTTCAAGGTTTCCAGTGATATTCTGCAGTATTTCCCAGAAGTTTTCCTGAGAAAAATAGTTCCCTGGGATATTAATAAATATTTATTTACTGTTATTTTTCTTGCTTTTCATTTCTATGGTTATGTATGTTTCAAAAACACTGGGGTAAACAAAGTTAGAGATATCTCTTTACTGCAAGACTTTTTCAGTCTTTAAATATTTTTCAACTCTCCAGGAGGATAATCAAACATACATTATTTCCCCAAATTATATAACCAAGGAATGCATTTTTGTTGAGACTCAGAGATGGATGGTCAGGTGGGGGACAATGCCCCATGAGACAATATTACTGTGGAATTTTACTTTGAAAAACATGCATCTGAGTAATAAAGAAAATGCCTAGAAGACTTCCATATTTTTCACTTAACTATAGCCAAAAACTACTTTAACGTGACTTCTGCACAAAGAATGATTTTTTTGTAATGATGAACATGGTTGTTGCATGCTCCCTTGATTTGTGTGTGTGTGTGTGTATGTGTGTGCACACGCGCTATTAAGAAACTTTTAAATGGTTCCCATATTTTTTCACATTAAAAATGTCTTATTAAAAAGATGTCTTATAATACTTATAACATTCAGCAAGTTATGTAGCCTATTTTTCATTTCCTTTGAAATTCTGAAAATACTAATTATAAGTAAAGCTAGCAAGTCTATAAAATCAGCTTTTATATATATCAGTGCCATTTAAATGCTACATTTTAATTCTATGGTGGGTTAAAAAACATATATCCAAGCAGGGTTTAAAAATCTACTTAATTAAGTATTCCTAGTAAATAAGAACTTGTGATTAAAATTGCAAGTATACATGTGTAAAGCAATTATTCTGCATGATAGTAGAGGGAATTCAATCAAAGTAAGTGCATCAGAATTACATCCCCTATTAAAAAAAAACTCCAAGAAAAGGAAATAGCTATATTTAGTAATTATACTAATTTTACTTAATTTACCTTTCAAACTAGTCAAGTCTGTGTCATTGCAAATCACAGATGAATAGGTTTTTTATTATGATTTTTTCTTTTATTTTGGTAGTATAGATGGTGCTATAACTCAGTTTAAGAGTATATATGGCAAGAAATTATCTAAACATTTAACTTCAATAAAATAATAAAAACAATATGACTGTGATAGTGTTTTGTTTGGGGATGCAAATTAATGCTCTGAGCAAATTAATGCTCAGAAAATACATTTGCCAACAATGTATTTAACATTTTTGCCATGTGAATTTCATAACCCAGTGTCATACAGGCTAATGCCTCTTTTTTTTTTTTTTTTTTTTTTATTTATTTGTCAGAGAAAGAGAGAGCACAAGCAGGGGAGTGGCAGGCAGAGGGAGAAACAGGCTCACTGCTGAGAAAGGAGTCTGATGTGGGGCTCCATCCCAGGCCTCTGGGATCATGACCCAGTGAAGGCAGCCACTAAACTGACTGAGCCACCCAGACATCCCTAGGATAATACCTCTTAATGAACCATAAAGAAATATACTCCAAACCAATGACAGATTAATCACACTATTGCTCCAGACAAGGGGAGATCAAAGGAATAAAGTCCAAATTTAGTTGAGGTACACCTCAACTTCAAGTTGGTACTCAGGAGAGACAGCTTAGCCAAAAAGAGCTGATGTCCAACTGCCCGAGGAAAAGTGAAAGTCTCCTGTTGGTAGAGCACATTGCTAGGGAAGAAAGGTTCTGGTGTTGATGAACAAGATGGTCTTTATGGACACTGTGTATTTTCACCACAGCTGATGAAAGAGTCATCTATATCTCGGTTGGAGCCAATGTCCCAAGATCTTCAGAGACCTATTTTAGATGGCAAAGTGTAGTCTTCCCCAGACTGAACACTCTCAAAGAGTCTTCACAAACTCTAGGTATTTCTAGTCTTAATGACCCCTTCCCATAGTTGCTTCTTCGTATGTTTTTTTTTTTTTAATAAGCCCCCAGTGGGGGCTGAACTATTCAGTTGTTATTGATGAGAACAGATCAGATGATGACATCCTGACATAACTTACTTCATTCTTATATCCAAACAACTTTACTTATAAAGACAACTCTTTTGGTTATGAAAAAGTGGATATGAAATCATATCAAATATATATACAACAGATACTCACTGTTCTATATATTCAAAATATATAACTATAATTTCTAAAAAATTAATAGGGGCCTAATTATTCTGTCAGTTTATCTCTTTTCTACCACATTTAACTAATATTCCTATCCAGAATCATGGTATTATGGGAGATAAATGTTTTTGTTTAGATTGGTCTAAAAATAATCACCAGTACACTACCCACATTTCAAAACTACAATTTCTAAATTGTAAATGACCAACGCTGAAGAAATCTCTTTTTAGAAATGGTTTCTCTTTATTTTTCTTGTTAAAACCATCCATGTACTGTATTTATTGTAAATGCTTGTCTCTTCCACTTGAAAGGTTTACAAGCACTTAATTGAGAATCTTAATTAAATACTCAGGATAAATGTTAAAGAAATAAATCCTTCTAGAAAATAGTAATAATTAAAAACAAGAAGCATAAGGAAATTTCTGTCACTAAAAATAGGGGGGTGGCAGAGTTGGTGTAGAATCCAATTCAAAAATCCTCTGACAAAATGACCTTTAAGTAATCTACCAGCATACAATTGATTTCTTCTGTTGAGGAGGCCCCAAGGGCTTTCCCTAATAGGATTCCACTTCAAAGCAAGCAGCCTAAAAGCAAACAAAGGAAATTTAACACTCCTTCAGTTTACTGCACAAACTGGTTTTAAAAATGTCCTGATTTGTATTGAAATTTACTAAATTTCTGCTCTGGTTACATCAGCACAGCAGTCAACACATCAAGACTCAGAAAAGAAAAAAATACTAAAAAATATCAAAAACATTGCAGGTCATCAAAGTAAAACAGTTAGTACACTTCTTGCCCATCAAACAGATATAAATAGTGCATTAAAGGTTACATTGTCTGAATACAACTGAAATTTGGGATTGTAGGGACCAAGGACCCACTGCCCCAAATGTACCACTTTTGGCATATCGATTATTCTTTTAAAAGTCCCTTAAGAAATAGTCAGTGCAGAAAGAACACTGTAACCGCTCCTCTTCTCTCTGTCTCTACAAACCAGAAAATAAATCTCCCACGTGAAAGGTGCCCTCCCTGTAACAGAAGGTAAAGAAACATCCCTATCACCAGAAATAGGAAATTTAGAGCAAAGAAGGTTGTATAAACAAATCTTGTTACTTTTAAAATTTACTAGCCAGCCCAAGTTCTGTTTAGAATTCTTTACTAATTGAAGCTCCCAAAGTTAAGTTTTCTTTGTCCTGTCAAGTCCTCACAGATTACTGCCTCTTTGTCTAAAAAGTATGAAAACTGCTTCCTTGGAAATTTCTTGGGGTTTCAATTTCATTATTGGGCCTTTGTACACACATAAGGAAACTATGGTTTTTTCCCCTGTTAATCTATATCATGACAATTTGATTATTAAATGAGCTAGAAAACCTTTGACGTGTTTGAGAAAAAATTACTCCCCCCTACAGCTTGCATAGGAAAAGAACTTAGGTATCTGTTTATTGATTCTCATACATGTTCATATGTTTTCTTGTAATTAATTTTTTTAACAGAGAAAGTGTTAATTAGGGAAGATAACACAAAATAAATATCTTGCTAAATTTTAAAATCATTAAATGATATAATCATTAAATGATATAAAATCATTTGAGTCACCAAAATCCTTACTTATTACTCTGATCCTGAATAAGGGTACTTAACATTTCACTGCTCTTGATTTTTGCTAAATGATAATGATGGTTCTCAAAAATGTACCCAGGATGTTGTATTTTGGAGCAATTATATACCTCTCTTTGGGAAGAAAAATTATAATTTCTTTCTTTATTCTCAAAAACAATAGCATTTGGATTTTAACAAGATGTCCTGATTTCAGCTACATTTGCCAAGTCTAAAGTCAACCATGCTAAATCTGAAATGTTACCAAAAAATCGCATAAGCACAGGATATATTTATTTTGAAGGTACATTAAGAACATAAAATAATCCCTTAAAAAAAAAAAGATTTTATATTTTTGAGAGGGAGATAGAGAGCATGAGCCAGGGGCAGGACAGAGGGACAAGCACACTCCCCGCTGTGCATGGAGCCCTCCCAGGACCCTGAGATGATGGCCTACGCTGAAGTCATACACCCAGCCAGACACCCCTAAAATAATTCCTTTTAAATGAGTAACTTGAATTGCCCACCAGTTATCCTTGATAGTAACACAGAACTCATATACACTTAGCTTTGGATAAGTGTATATAAAGAAGGATAGTTGGAAAAGAGGCAAGCAGGAACAAGGGGCTCCACCCTAAGAGGAAACCACTCTTAAAGAGATTTTACACTACCCTGGATGGAGCCCTCCACTCTTTCCTACAGGACTGGTAGATGACAAAAACCTGATTGGGTGACAGGCTCATAGAGGGTTAATTAGATTACAACAGCCCACCAACAAGCCCATAAAAACCTCTAGACTTAGAAACTCTGGTGGCAACTTTCTTGGGTCCTCTCCCTCTTTGGGAGCTTTGTATTATTGCCCAATAAACTTTACTATTGCTCAATAAACTTTGCTTTCGGGCCCACCACTCTTCATCTGGTCTACCTCTTCATTCTTTGAACTGGCATGACCAAGAACCGTGGGCACGAAGGAAAAGAAATCCTGCAACATATATATCTTTTAAAGGGTTTTTATACAATGTGTGAGATTTACAATCTTATTGAATTACTAAATTGATATATATTTCAGAAAAAAAAATTTGTCAAGATGTTAGTCACACCACTAGCTCCCAAAATTCTGAAAAGAAATAAAAGCTATCATATGTATAAGTGTTAAGACATATTTTCAACATGTGAGCAATAAAGTGAGTATGAAAACACCAGCTGGTACTGTATTCAGTGGCACTTTCATATATTACTTTACCCTTAATTTGTTAAGTAATAAGGAAATTATAATTTTTTAGAGTAAAGATAACTTATTGCTATTAGACTTGAAATTTAGACCCAGGATTTCTGAAATAAAACCTAATATTCAAACTATTCCTACACTTAAATATTATTTTCTACAAAAAATTCACACAAGTAAACATGAAGTTATTATACCTCTAAAGAGAGTCAATATATTTCCATAAAAAACTCATAAAACTCATAAAGATACTATTCTTAGGATATCTTTTATATATATATTATATATTTTTATATATCTATATATTTATATAAATCTAAAATTTCTGGAGTTATTTTGACTTTGGGGATAGAGCATGTAACTATAAAGATTGTCAGAAACAGTAATCAACTGCTATTGTAACATCGCATCCCATCCATTTCACTCTCCACTACTATGATTTCCTTTAGTGGACCTCTCCACTCTCAGGTTAGACATATAACTATAGCCTGGCCAATCAACTTTAACCATCACTGTTGCAACATGGGTAGTTAAACATTGGACACATAATACAAATTATTTAAAGAGACACAATTCCTACCCTTTTCCTGGGACTGTTTGAAAATCTTCCTTATGGGGTTACTGACATGCTTTATAAAATAATACAAGATAATGTAGTAAGTAGTAAGAAGAAGTAAATGTGGGTCTACCTTAGAACTGAGTTTTCAAGTATCCTTGAAGTGACATTGTAGCAAAATTCTGAATACAAAAACCAGAGCTGAAACCATAAGCAAAGAGAATGGTAAGTGAAATATTTAAAAATAAATTACAAGGGTGCCTGGATGGGTTAGCAGTAGAGCATGTGACTCTTGATCTCAAGATTGTGAGTTCAAGCCTCATAATAAATGTAGAACTTACTTAAAAGCTCACTTATTTCAAAGAGCATGTGACTTAATTTGGGGGTTAAGAGTTTGAGCCCCACACTTACATAGATTTTTAAAATATATTTAAATAAGTTACAATGAGAAGAATTAACTATTTGGCATGAGAAAAAAAGTAGCCTTTGGGAATCATCTTTTACATGCTGATGAGCAAATCATCTCTGAATTTCTATCAACTTTAAATTCCTCTTTTTGTTGTTGCTGTTGTTGTTGTTAACCAATGCAAAACAAACTGGACATCTCATAGATTACTTTGCCTATTCCTTACTTGGAATGTTAGGATACTCCAAGATTATGTTGAACTGAGAAGAATTTATTACCTTTAACTTTGAGGCAGTGCAGTTATGTTTGGCAAGCTGTAAATCACCGATGTCAGTAATAAAAAAATCCATTTTTAATTTTCCTGACCAATAGCATTTAAAAGAATTCTATGGTGATTGGTCAGGATTCTTTCTACATGAAAACTGACCAGACCTTATTATTCTCACCTCCTTCATGAGGAAGTATTTCCTTCAGCCCTGAAAATCCTTCTGTCTCATCTTTATATTATTTAAGATTGTAGCATGACCAAAATGTAAGTCACAGATTTACAGTTTACCCTTATGGGAAGTGTAGATATACCTCATTATTTTAACTGAAAATAGTGCAATAAATCAAACCATGACTAACTAACCTCCCTACTACTTTTTCTTTTTCTTAATATAACAGTAACAAAGCAGGTTAGGGCAGAGATTGTACAGAGTTGGGGGAATATTAACTATTCAAAGTACTTCAAAAATTACCATCAGGGAAGTCAGTGAATTTCTATGTAGAAAGGGACAGCACCAAGTTCTGTTCTGTTTTCTTTACCATCTTAGGTAAAAACGATGATTTGAGCCCCTGATAATAAACACTTTTTTAACAATAAGCAAAGTCTTTGACATAAATATATATACATAGAAAAGTCAATGTGTTACACTGGCATGCAAAAACAATGGTCTTTACCAAAGGCACTACCAAGAATCTCAAATGATGCATCTATGCACAGAATAGAAATTAATTTTTCCTCTAGTTAAAAATTTTTGGCCAGAAAACATTCCTACCATTTTAGTGATTTTAGAAGACTTCAGAAGATGACATTGGCATGTCTATAAATACATAAAAGTGAAGAACTTCCTGCATTGAAAGATGTCATTAATTCCAACCAACTACAGTAACTGAATTAAATGCTAATCCCCATGGCCTTTCTCAAAATTCTAAAAAAAATATCAAAAGTTTTATTGTACATCATTCAGCATCAGGAAAATACAAATCAACACCACAATGCAATACCACCTCACACCAGTCAGAATGGCTAAAATTAATTAGGCAGGAAACAACATATATTGGCAAGGATGCGGAGAAAGGGGAACCCTCCTGCACTATTGGTGGGAATGTAAGCTGGTACAGCTACTCTGGAAAACAGTATGGAGGTTCCTCAAAAAGTTGAAAATAGAGTTACCCTATGACCTGCAATTGCAGTACTGGGTATTTACCCCAAAGATACAAATGTAGTGGTCCTAAGCGTACCTGCATCCCAATGTGGAAAGCAGCAATGTCCATAATAGCCAAACCATGGAAAGATACCAGATGTCCAACAGATGAATGGCTAAAGTAGCTGTGGTATATATACAATGGAATATGACTCAGCTATCAAAAAAGAATGAAGTCTTAGAACTAGAGGCTATTATGCTAAACAAAGTAAGTCCATCAGAGAAAGTCAATTATCATATGATCTCACTGGTATGTGGAATTTAAGAAACAAGGCAGAGAATCATAGGGGAAAAAATGAAAAAAGACAAAACCAGAGGAGAGGTGGGTGGTGGGATGGGGTAACTGGGTGATGGACATTGGAGAAAGTATGTGTTGTAATGAGCACTAGATATTATATAAGACTGATGAATCATAGATCTATACCTCTGAAACAAATAATACATTATATGTCAGCTAATCAAATTAAATTAATTAATTAATTAAAAGTTTTACTGTACAGAAAAGGTGTATAGTAATATTACATTCTTCCCAATATTTTTGGAAACACAATAATATCTAATAATACAATTTTCATAAGATAACATTTTTCACAAGTCAAATTTCAGAGTAATAGCTAGAAGTAAAAATTAAATATTTCTCCCCATAATGTACTTGGGTACCTTTGTAAGATCTAACTGCATTTCATTCTATTTATTTTCAAACTTATACTCTATAGGGTACATACATTGCCTTTATATTAACTATATAAATAAAAATATATAACCAATTTTCACTGAATGCTTATCGAATAACTGGCACCATCATAAGCACTAGAGTTATAGCAGAGCACAATATAGACAAAAATACCTGAGTTTTTTGGGCTTTCATTTTACTTAAGGAGAGGAGTGAAACTATAGATAAAAGGCATTAAATAAATAAAATAAACATGAAGACACTGAAATGGTAGAAACTATAATTTTTAAAACTCATAGGTTCACTTTGTAAGATAAGAAATTGTGGCTCAAATTCTATAATTGACAGCACATTTTGATTTTATTTCTGAATTTTTTTTTTTTTTTTTAAGAGGGAGAGAGCACAAGTGTGCCTGAGTGATGGGGAGAGAGGGACAAAGGGAGAAGGAGAGAGAGACTCTTAAGCAGTCTCCATACCCAGCATAGAACCTAGCACAGGGCTCCATCTCATGACCCTGAGATCATAATCCTGAGATCATGACATGAGCTGAAGTTGAGAGTCAGATGCTTAACTGACTGAGTCAGCCAGGCACCCTGTATTGCTGGATTTTTTTTTTAACTTCATCATTTAAAAGGAAACAAACAAACAAACAAAAACTTAGAAATAGATCCAAAAATCGCCTTGATTCTTTTCTTTCTGAATGAGGACTTTATATGGACACCAAAAATAATAACTTTCTTTTAAAGATCATCTTTTATTCTATTGAAAATGAATTTATTTCAGCAACACAGAGAAGAAAACTCAGACTTGACTTTTATAATCCTTGTCTATATTACTATTTGGTGGAGGGGTGAAAAGAGCAAATGTATTATACAGGAAAGAGAATTAACACATTTTGTTGCATTTATTCAAATAGATTTGCTGTATTTGATACAAAGGATCAGACTTTATCCTGAAATGAAATTCAGGGTCCCTGCTGACATTTCAAGATGTGTTTCTCCAAAATCCACTTTATCATACACAAATGTTTAATATCATTTTCAAATATTTGTCTCCAGGGGAGAATTGGAATGATGTCCCCTAAGGAATAAATACCCTTAACTTAACTAGTCATTAGATGTCACTCCTCTTCTAAATGGATACAGTTGAAAGAGGCTTTCTGTTTTCCTTGGCAGTGAAACCAAAGTGCATCCAACAAGGAATAAAAAAGCATTTAAATGAGAACTACAGATGTGTGAACCATTTGGAAAAACAACTTACACTGGGTTAAGTGAAATTTATGAAAGTCTTTTGAACTAGCCAGGAACCATTTAAAAAGTTTACATCATATCAGAAGTACCTTATATTTATCTTTACCACACAGTTGTATATTGCCCTTCACGGTTGCCTTTTGTTTTCCAAGACTAAACTTAGTCCCTGAGAAAATACCAGAAAGTCATTTCTGGAGATGAATGCCTACTCATAGTACAAACAATAAAA
Source organism: Mustela nigripes (assembly GCF_022355385.1). Classification (NCBI taxonomy): domain Eukaryota; kingdom Metazoa; phylum Chordata; class Mammalia; order Carnivora; family Mustelidae; genus Mustela; species Mustela nigripes. The sequence continues at coordinate 150,256,253 of NC_081559.1, forward strand.
TGAAAAATACATGTCTTATTCTGTCCTGATCTTATACACATGCATATTTTTAAATTCTCAACATAGAATTATCAGAGTTCAGAATAATAGGGCATTTTTTCATTTTCTGGATGGGCCAGAAAAATCTGTTGGGTCTAGTAACATAAAGCACAGACACCTTAGTTAGGCATGCCAACACTCTGAATTCTTTCTAATAACTCTATTCCTCTTTGTTTTGTAAGTCCCATTGTGAGCCCCACTTTGGCTGTTGGACAAAACAGGAAGAGCTACCATCCAAAACAGCATTATTATCTAAAACCTGACTAACCTAAGAAGCAAGTTAGGAAATGCCTTATGGGGTCAACATGCTCTTTCATTTGTATTTTGTGGTAATCATATTATGTTGTGAAAATTAAACAGGTACATGTTAACCCTATAACAGAACAAAGACTGTTAAGGCTAGTCAATGACATCAAGAAGGAAAACAATCAGGCACACTTTTTGTTTTAGATGTGGGTTAATATGCTAGCTAATAAGTACATAAAACTGTTATAATTTGTTTGGTTCTTAATGTTTCTAATCTTTTTTAGGGTCCATGGGATTTTGTTTCATTTGGATTAACTTCTCTTCGTTTTCTAGAACAGATATATTTCAGTTTATATAGGATGAGTTAATAATTCGAAAAGAGAAAACAAGTCATGTCATTAATGCAAAAAATGCTAGATTACCCTCAAATGAAAATATTTGGCAATGGTATAATCTGAATATTGCATTACACTCCTACCAATGAGCAAATGACATTGGCAAATTTCTAGCTCAAATACATTATGTCTACTTTTCAAAAATTGATATATATGCAGATTGAAAGTTATGAGAAACAGAAAAAGGATATTCTAAAAGACAAGAATAATATTTGCAAACAAGTCTTAAATGATAGGCTTGTATCTACTTTCATCATTAAGCCAGGAAAAGTGTTCTATATTTGTAATTTATATTATTTAACAATAGGAAGCTTAAGAAAAAAATCATTAGTTCAGTAGACAAAATGGTAAGTATCCTAGCTTAAAATGAACTTTTTAGGTCACTATAGGTTTAGATAAGTGGGTTTTTTAAAATCATTTAAGTTCAATTAGCCAATATCTAATACAGCATTGGTTTTTGATGCAGTATTCAGTGATTCATTAGTTGCATATAACACTCAGTGCTCATATGCTTTTTTAAGACCTAGTTTATGACATTGAACTTGGGACTGCGCAAATATTAAAATACTGTGTTAACATCAATGTCACAATAGTGATTTTGATAATAAAGATTATTAATTAAAGCTCCTGACAGGGAAATTACAATATGTCATATGACTTGCTTCAAACACAGATTAAAAATTAAAAGGAGAGAATGGAATTTTGTTTACCAGAGTTTTTACTCACTTATCTAGTATTTCTCAGAGTAGCAGAGGTGTCACTTTTTCTTTTTAATTGAGTATGGAAGCATTTTTAACTTTCCTTGGGAATGTGAAAAGAAGTATTGAAGATTTATAGTGACTATTTCTTAAAGGCCATCAAGGGTTAGGTGCATTTTGCTGAACTCCGTATGATTTGCCAAGTTTTGTTTCACCCGCTGTTTTGCTTCCTAATTTCTCAAGGAATAGGAAGAACATCTCTTTGTTGCCTTACTTCTTGGTGGTAAATGTTTGCTTCTTTTCTTTGAGAATTTATTAGGTTGTTTTATATTTATTTTAACTCTTAAGCAAGCAGAAGATCAATGATCAAAATATCAAAAGGAGAATGTAAAAACTCATAGATTTTTGGTACTCAAGCAACAGTAGTGGAGCTCCTGAGTGGCTCAGTTACTTGAGGGTCTGACTCTTGGTTTCAGCTCAGGTCATGATGGCCGGGTCCAGAGATTGAGCCTAGCCTCAGGCACTGCAATCAGCAGGGAGTCTGATTGAGATTCTCTCTCTCCCTCAGCCTTTCCCCCACTCCCTTATACACTCCCTCTCTCTTTCAAATAAGTAAATAAATAAATAAATAGAATTTTAAAGAATCAAAACAATAGAAGCAATGATATATAGTATATATATTTAATACAGTATAGTAACTATAATATAGTAATATAGTAATAGTAATAATATAGTAATATATATATAGTAATAGTAACTAACATTAATGAAAAGTTACTATATACCAGGCACTTGATGAGTGTTCTGGTAACATGCTGAATTCTCCCAACAAAATTATAAGGAAAATTTCCTCCATTTTATAGATGAGAAAACTGAGGCACTGAAAAGCTAAACAGCTTACCCAGAGTCACTATTAAATACTTTTTATAGGGGTGCCTGGGTGGCTTAGTTGGTGAGGTGTTTGTTTCTGGCTCAGGTCATGATATCAGGGCCCTGAGACTAAGCCCTGCATCAGGTTCCCTGCTCAGTGGGGAGTCTGCTTCTCCCTCTCCTTCTGTCCCTCTCTCCCCTTCTCAATTGTGCTCTGTCCTCTCTTTTGTGCTCTCTCTTGCAAATAAATAAATAAAATGTTTTAAAAAATATTTTTTACACATAAAAATGTTTAATTATATACTCCTATGCTTACCTAGTTCTTGGGATATGAAAATCTTCATTTAATATTTGTTAAATGAATACGTTTGTTAATAAATTAATAAATAAAAGCAAATTTTAGAAATCAAGAGATAGATATTATTTGGATTTTTAAAAAAATGCTGACTTTAGCATTGATGATGAAGTTAAGAAAGGATTAATGAAACACAGGAAAAGAGACCTTGCAATTATGCATTTGATATAATACCATGATAGAAAAGTGGGTATCACAGAGCAAAGAAAAAAGAATTTATTAAATACAACAATAATGGGAAATTTGGATTAATAAAGGTAGAAAGACTACTCCAACATCACAAGCAAACATGAACTCCTGTTAGATTAAAGACTTAAATGCCAAAGTTAAAGCTATAAAATTAATGGAAGAAAGCATGAAAATATGAAAGAATACCTACATGATAGGAAAATACTTCATAATGAAAATTTCTAAAACAAAAACCATGAGATTAAACATTTGATAGATTAAATTATATCAAATTTAACTTTTTTTTTTCTTTTGGAGAAAGTAATCACTATCTACATACCCATCAACTTTTGCCCTCTCATGCAGATAGACCAGACAACTGTATCTTATTTTGGTTAACAGGCTATATGTAAAAGTGATCAAAAGTGGCAGGTTTTACTTCCGGTTAAAGATACTTAGGAAAAACTATGGTTAAACCATGCTCTCTATGTCCATTCCTCTGTATGAGTAAAGGCCATATTTGAAATGGCAGTGCCAACAGATGGAAACTTTTAGATCCTTAAGTCCCAAGTCCCCAGTCTGAAGGGACTCATAGAGACTGACCAGAACTGCAACAAACTTTAGATGATGTTTTATGTGTTAAGGCACTTAGATTTTGAAGATGTTTTTTATACAGTATAGCCTAGTCTATCTTGACTGTTCTACTCAACAAAAGACACCAACCATAACCAAAGGCCAGAAGAAGATAATATCATGTCTGAAACCAAAATAATAACCAGAATCTAAAATGAACTCCTACAAGTCAACAAGAGAGATATCTGAAATCTAACCAATAAACAGGAATATATAATTCAAAACAGAGAATCACAAATGACTAATAAATATTTGATGCTCTAATTCACTATGAAGCTTGTCATTGTGAATTTTAAAAAGAAAATGCTGAAAATAGAAAAAAATGGATAATATCAAGTGTTATTGAGGACAGGGAAATATTGAAGATATCATACACTTCTACTGAGAGTTTAAATAGTTGCAGCCATTACTGAAAGCACTCTTGCAGAACTTAGTAAAAATAGCTATGTATATAACTCCAGACCTAGAAATTCCACTCTTGGGATTATATTCCCACTCAGTTCCATAATTCATTCTCATTTATTTGTAGTAAAAGATGTCTGGGTAAAAGAGATAATTAAAATGTAATGGACTAGATCATAGAATATAATGTAGCAGTCAGAAATAAAAACTCCATGTACATATAGCAACACAGATTACAAAAACATAATACTGTATGAAAAAGAGAAAAAATTTAGATTCATATATCAACATTTATGTAATTCTAAAATACATGTCCCCAATACAAACTGCATTGAATACCAAGATATTTGTGTATTTAAAGACAAATATCAAACATAATGGAGAGTCACCTTTGTGAGAGGAAGCAATGGAAGAACAGCATGAAGATGAAAGAAAATAAAATGAAACAAGTGTGATTTCTTGACACAAATAAATATGATAATGGGGTATGAGCTGAAATATACGGTTAATTCAACATTCTGCGAGTAAGGGCAAAGAGAAAAGAGAGAAAAAAATAGAACACTAGGAAAATGAGAGTACTAGGAAAAGTTTGGAAATTCCCAACTGTGACCTTCATTAAAACTTTAGATTTTTAGGCTAATGGAAATGATATGAAAATGAACTCATTAAATCAAAACCAAGAGATAAACAAAAAAACCTTATTTGACCCACATGTTTAGTTTAGAACCTGAAGCACAAAAACAGTCACTTATAACTCCCTGTAATTCTACTCAGTATCTCTATGAACTACCCTCCCACATTATTAAAAGCCATGAAGAAGTATTTCTGTATTTTGAAATGTTCCTCTTCTTTCTTGTATAATCATGGAGCACCAAGAGAGAATAAAAAAAATGTTTTTAATGCCATACAAGTTAGACTGGTATTAAATATAGCTTTCTTTGGCAAGGCTCATTTGTAGATTTTCCTTTCTTAAATATGTTTATTAAAACAGAAGTAAAATAATAAGCTAATCCTGGTAAGTCCACCACACAAAATAAACTAGCTTGCATGGTGACATAAGTAAATACAGTATAAGACAGTAAGTGGAGGGCACCTGGGTGGCTCAGTGGGTTAAAGCCTCTGCCTTCGGCTCAGGTCATGATCTCAAGGTCCTGGGATGGAGCCCCGCATCAGGCTCTCTGCTTGGTGGGGAGTCTGCTACTCCCTCTCTCTGTGCCTGCTGCTCTGCCTACTTGTGATCTCTGTCTGTCAGATAAATAAATAAAATCTTAAAAAAAAAAAAAAGACAGCAGGTGGATATAATTTTATTTGGACATTCAGGAAAATAATCACCACAGGAAGCACAGCTGGAATTGGGGTCCAAGTTTATAAATCCTTGGGTTTTTCTAAGGGTATCTAATCATTCAGATTCTCAAATGGTTTGCATACTAAGTGAAAACAAAGGACAAGTCCATATTTTGTAACTTCTTGAAGATCTAACATTTCTTGTCTGTTGCAGTAAATGTATGACAATTTTTTGAACAATACACAATGAGTTTTGTGATAATGGCCACTGACAAAAGCTTTTATTCCAAACAATTTGCTAATTTTCAAAGGAGTCTTTTGAGCACGAAACTACATTCCACCCTTTCTTTTCAGCTTTGGGTCAAGAAAAGGTCTCTTTATGGGAGCTATTGTTGATTATATGCTAACATTCACAGGAAACAGACTTTGGTTATTTTAGGATCAAGATGACAGCTATATGAAATGATAATGTTGCTATATTGGGAAATGTAATTAAACTGCCTTTCTGTATTGAATGATAATTGCAATGAGACTGCTTGGTGAAAATCTGATGATGAGACATAGAGGAATTTGAAACACTACTGACTCCAGTCTTATTTAGAAACTGAAAATTTTTAACCAGTCTGGTGGAAAGTATTTAATTCTAAGTATTATGTGAACAACAAGTTAAACAGTATTCTCCCTCTTAAATCAGCAAACTACTATGACAACTGCCTTTCCCAAGACTAGGGAAGTGTTTCTCTTTGTACAATTCTTACAAACAACACACCAACATTTTGCCCCATGAAATGCTTATTGGCATAAGACAAGAAATTGGAGTCGTGCTGCTAAATATCACCCAAGAAGGACCTAAGCAGCAAGGGAAATAAGAGAAAAAAACACACACACACACAATTAGAACTACATGAAACTAGAAAGCTTTTGTTCAGTGAAAAAAACATAAACAAAACAAAAAGACAATCTACTGAATGGAAGAAGATATTTGCAAATTATATATCTGATAAGGGATTAATATCCAAGTTATAAACAACTCATATAACTCAACACCAAAAAACCAAATGATCCAGGAGCTGAGTAGATACATTTTTCCCAAGGAAGATATACAGATGCCAACATACACACAAAAAGATGCTCAACATCACTGATCATTACAGAAATGCAAATCAAAACCACAACAAGCTATCACCTTACACCAGTCAGAATGACTAGTATCAAGAAGACAAGAAATAAGAAGCGTTGGCAAGGATGTGAAAAAAGGTAAACCCTGTGCAGTGTTGGTGAGAATTAAGTACAGCCACTATGGAAAACAGTATGGATCTTGCCCCCCGAAAAACTAAAAAGAGAAATACCATATGACCCAGTTATTCCATGCCTGGGTATTTACCTTGGGAGGGGGGGAGAAATACTAATTTGAAAATATATATGGACCCCTATATTTATTGCAGCCTTATTTATAATAATCAAATACGGAAGCAACCTCAGTGTCCCTCACTAGACAAATGTACAAAGATGATGTGAGAGGGGGTGTGTGTGTGTATGTGTGATGGAATATTACTCAGCCATAAAAAAGAATGTAATCTTGACATTTTTGACAGTATGAACAGACCTAGAGAGTATTATCCTAAGCAAAATAAGTCGGACAGAAAATGACAAATACTATATAATTTTACTTATATGTATAATCTAAAAACAAAACAAATGAACAAACAAAATAAATCAGACTCACAAATACTGAGAACAAACTGGTGGTTGCCTGAGGGGCCTGGTTGAAGGGAATAAAAGGGCAAAAATTTTTATCAGGTGATATATATATACCTATCTATATGTATGTAGATCTATAGGGATATAGGGATAATACAAGGATTACAAAAATTGTACAGGAAATATAGATGTATAGCTTTATAAAATTTATATATCTGTATCATCCAGTATAAAAACTGTAAAATGAAATACATATACAAAATAAGATCTAGTGATAGACATATGAAATATATATAAAAATCATTTTGTAGGGCGCCTGGGTGGCTCAGTGAGTTAAGCCTCTGCCTTTGGCTCAGGTCATGATCCCAGGGTCCTGGGATTAAGCCCTGCCTCGGGCTCTCTGCTCAGCAGGGAGCCTGCTTCCCTCTCTTCCTCTGCCTGCCTCTCTGCCTGCTTATGATCTCTGTCTGTCAAATAAATAAATGAAATCTTTTAAAAAATCATTTTGTAGGTTTTATTTGTATAAGAATATACATATAAACACACACACACATGTATACACATGTATATCTTTTCCATCACCATTGAATCAAAATGCATGTTTTTGCTCTGAAAACTTAGGTTATTACTCAATTTATCCTGGCAGTCAGGTCCTGTTTCTTTCTCAGGATTCTGATAATCTATAAAAACTGGATTATCTCCCTCGTTTCCATAACTATCATCTTTTTAAATTATTTTCTTCTCTTTTATTCCTTAAGAACTTGTGTAATTATTCCTCCACATCACTGATATAATTTTCTGGGATATAATGTTATACTTTCTCTCTTGGTACTACTAATGCACATTTTAATTTACTACTGTGTTTTTAGTTACCCTTTTTCTCATTCTATTGACTCTTTCAATGTCACTCTGGATCTCAATATGGCAGTTGCATTTTCAACTCATTTTTTTCCTGTTATGTAATGAAGTTTTTATAATTTATTTTATTGAAGACAGCATATGTACTTAAAATATTTGGGGTTTGGGGTTTTTTTTGTAGAAATCCTTTCATATATATAACAACTTCTGCCAGCTTAGGTCAATAATTTACTTTTTACTGTGGTTGTTGCATAAATAACTTTTTCCCCCACTCTATCTTTGAAAAAAAGATTACCTATAAAATGCATCCAATGTTTAAACCCCTAACAGGTGTGTGTTTAATCCCCTTGAACCACATCACAACCAAATGAAACACCCTTGTATATGTTCATTTTTTTTTTAAAGATTTTATTTATTAGTTTGACCGACAGGGATCACAAGTAGGCAGAGAGGCAGACAGAGAGAGAGAGGAAAGGTCCTTGTTTTTTTTTTTTTCTTAAATAAAAATACTTATTTATTTATTTATTAGACAGAGATCACAAGTAGGCAGAGAAACAGGCAGAGAGAGAGGGGGAAGCAGGCTCCGTGCTAAGCAGAGAGCCCAATGCGGGGCTCCTGCCCAGGATCCTGGGATCATGACCTGAGCCAAAGGCAGAGGCTTAACCCACTGAGACACCCAGGTGCCCCCTCCCCGCCCTTACATATATTCTTGTTCTAGAAGATGTCTGTCACTATAGCGTGGTTGGTCTGGACAGACATTTCCTTCTGCCACTATTTCCTAGTCCTCTGTCGAGGGCAGATGCTCCAGGGGCCTGGAGATCCGTCAACCACAGAGCATTGCAAAATGGCGCCTGGCGATTTGCCAGAAGGTGTGTCTAGAGTGACTGATCGTAAACAAGAAGTACTACCTATTGGCTGTTGAACTATTGCTATGCTGTGGGTACTTGGTAACAAGCTTAAGATTGGTGGATGCATATCGCTGTCTATGCTGATTGGCTTAGCTCCCCTATATAAGCGATGGCCATATGAAATAAACCCAACCGGATGGAGGGTCGTTATTATCGCTGCTGGACGGCGATCGTCCTCAGAATTTAAAGATGTGTATTTCTGCATAGGTAATTTGGATTAAGTTATAGCTCCTCTCTAGAAATGGTACAATAATATACTAATTGTCAGAGTATACAGCTGCTCCAATTCTTTTTGTAAACCATTGCCTAACCTCAAATCCAGGGTGTTCTAATTATCTTTTTTTAACCTATGGATATGTCCCCGAAGTTTTAGGAAAGGATACAGGATCTCAAAGTTTTTTATTTTATTCTATCTTTTATCAGTGAGAATTTTTAATAGAATAGAATATTTCATTTTTAAAATAATACTGGTTCTTTCATAGTTAGTCTAAAAAAACTAGAGAAAGAGCCACTTTGTCAGCAAAGGTGAGGTATCATAAAATGTGACCAACATATTTCTAAAAGCTAAACTAGAAATTCACTCATCCTTCAAGTTTCCCAAAGTCATTCTTTGATTTTAAACAATGAATAGTTCTTTGTCTAAGAGAAGCAGTATTATTAAATTATCTCCAGTAATTTAAAAGGAAGACTATCTGAGTTGCAGGAAGTCCAGAGTAAAATAAAATCATATGAAGCAAACTAAACATCTTATAGATACCATATGTGTAGACTCTTTGACAATGGCTTTTGTTGGTTTAGTATGAAAGTAATAGAACAGGAGCTTGTATCATTATCTTAACAGAAAAAGTGCAACAGTTCGCAGAATTAGAGATTCCATTTTTTAAATACTACACTTCACCAAAAAAATATGCTCATGTTATGTTTTAATGATAACATGGTTTTAATAGTAAGAGACCTGGCCAAGATGTTCATGTTGGTGTTGGGTTTTTGTTTCCAAGCATACCGAAAATCCCTTTACCTGTCCATTTCACTTGAAGTTTAGCCCTTAGTGTATCCCTGTACCAGTTCACAACAATGAGTATGAGACAGATAAAAAAGAAGTATCTTTCATCTGTGTATAAGTTAATGAATCACATTTTCTCCAATGTAGAGAAACTCAGCATTGAGACTCTGGAGGTAAACTGTATTTTATACCTTGAGTTGTGAATATTTTTAATGTCCATATTCATTATCAGCTAGAATGGCCAGCCCTAAAACAGTTGTTAAAGTTTGACAATATGTGTCACTGAAATTCCTCCTTCCTCAACTCTTTCTGAGCTCTTCTATTTTTGTAGCCATACTCCAGAGACTTAGCGTTATAAAATTTCCATTTCCCCAATTATCTCTTCAGAAAAGCATATGTAACAATTAAGTCAACATTAATATCATAGTCTGAACTACTTCAATGATAATTTTCCGCATTCCCACAACCTTTCTCCAGGGATTTTGGTGAAAGTTGGATGTGTTACATAGGAGAGACTGTGGGATAAAGCAGATCTGGTTTAAGATTTAAACTTTTATTTTAATAGGATGAAATTTATAAATGACTTCAGTTTACCCATCTTCAAATTATAAATTTAATAATTTCCATATTTATTGTTTTGAAAATTAAATGATGAAACAATGTAAGGGAAATAATTTATTATTTAACAGATACTCAAAATTATTTATTTTTAAATGACTTATAATTTTAGAACTAGAAAATATGAAATGAGAATATCTGAGGAAAGTAGGCAATTATAAAATATGCTTTTGTGTAGAGGCACCCTCACTTTTAAAAACTGGTAATCAGGGGACACCTGGGTGCCTCAGTCAGTTGGATGTCTGACTCTTGATTTTATCTGGGGTCATGATCTCAGAACTGTGGGATCAAGCCCTGTGTTGGGCTCTGTACTCAGCACAGTCAGCTCACCCTCTGCGCCTCCCCCCACTTGCACTGTCTCTCTCTCTCTCTCAAATACATAAATAAATAAAATCTTTAAAAACTGGTAATCATAAGCAATTAACTCCTCCCACTAAAGATAAGTGACAAAAATTTATCAGTTTAGGAGTTATTCTTTTCTTAATTAATTAGATATTATATAATAAAACTATGACATCATATTACAAATTCTTCACAAGCAGATGTTGCATTGAACAAGATCAGCAGTTTTAAAATATATAAATATTAAATATTGTGTATAATCACTTATATAAAACAGATAAGAATACAGCTGGGTAGTTTGGGATGTTTCACTATTAGATCACCATATGGCCCATGAGTTCCTTTCATGGAAAATATTTCTAGCCTTCCATATAAAATAGTAGAAAACAACAGGAGTGGATAATAGGGTGGGGGAAAAACACAAATAACTATATATTTGACATATTCTGGATCTTGTTTTCTCAGGTCATCATTTTCTTCTTTATCACTACAATAATTATAAATAATTAAAAACAATAACAACAACCAAACAGTAGGCCTTAAATACTTTATTTCTAGTTATCAGAAAACTCTGCAAAGCAACCAATATTACAAACTTAATTATTATTATTATTATTGAAGAGATATGATCACTGCAAGTTTTATCCAAGCCACCATTTACAAGTTATTACAATAGATACAAGCATATATTTTGTGATCTGCATTGTTTCTTATACAGTGGAATAATTTTATCAACTTTCAGACACTTGAAATATTTAATTCCTCAGCATTTCCTATAAAAGCATAACTCTTCAAAAATATTTATATTGCTACTTTTTCATCTTTCAGTTCTAGGCATTATATACACCAGTGGTGCTCAAACATTTTCATTTCAGGATCCCACTCTAGAAATTTAAGGAGGCACCCCCAAAACCTCTTCTTTATAAGGGTTATATCTACTTATATTTACCATAGTACAAATAAAAACTCGGAAACTTTTTTTTTTTTTTTTTGGTGGGTAGCAAAGCAAAGTTTATTGAATAATAGTAAAGTGATAGTAAAGTAAAAGTTCCTAAAGAGGAAGGGAACCTGAGACAGTTGCCCAAAAACTTGGAAAGTTTTAAAAAACTATTCAATTTTAAAATAACTCCCCAAAATGTTATAAATAAGCATAAATAAGATATTTATATACAAATAACTGGTTTTGGGGGCTTCTGGGTGGCTCAGTGGGCTAAAGTCTCTGCCTCTGGCTCAGACCATGATCTCAGGGTCCTGGGATTGAGCTCCACATCGGGCTCTCTGCTCAGCAGGAAGCCTGCTTCCTCCTCTCTCTCTGCCTGCTTCTCTGCCTACTTGTGATCTCTCTCTGTCAAATAAATAAATAAATGCCACCCATGGAATGGGAGAAGATATTTGCAAATTACAGTACGGACAAAAGGCTGATATCCAGGATCTATAAAGAACTCCTCAAACTCAACATACACAAAACAGATAATCATGTCCAAAAATGGGCAGAAGGCATGAACAGACACTTCTCCAATGAAGACATACAAATGGCTATTAGACACATGAAAAAATGTTCATCATCACTAGCCATCAGGGAGATTCAAATCAAAACCACACTGAGATACCACCTTACACCAGTTAGAATGGCCAAAATTAACAAGACAGTAAATAAGGTGTGTTGGAGAGGATGTGGAGAAAGAGAAACCCTCTTACACTGCTGATGGGAATGTAAGTTGGTACAGCCACTTTGGAAAACAGTGTGGAGATTCCTTAAGGAATAAAAATAGAGCTTCCCTATGACCCTGCAATTGCACTACTGGCTATCTACCCCAAAGATACAGATATAGTGAAAGGAAGGGCCATCTGTACCCCAAAGTTCATAGCAGCAATGGCCAAAGTCACCAAACTGGAAAGAACCAAGATGCCCTTCAACGGACGAATGGATAAGGAAGATGTGGTCCATATATACTGTGGAGTATTATGCCTTCATCAAAAAGGATGAATACCCAACTTTTGTATCAACATGGATGGGACTGGAAGAGATTATGCTGAGTGAAATAAGTCAAGCAGAGAGAGTCAATTATCATATGGTTTCACTTATTTTTGGAGCATAAGAAATAACACAGAATGACATGGGGAGGTGGAGAGGAGAAGGGAGTTAGGGGAAATTGGAGGGGAGATGAACCATGAGAGACTATGGACTCTGAAAAACAATCTGAAGGTTTTGAAAGGTGTGTGGTGGGAGGTTGGGTGAGCCTGGTGGTGGGTATTATGGAAGGCACGTATTGCATGAAACACTGGGTGTGTTACATAAACGATGAATTCTGGTACACTGAAAAGAAATTAAAAAAATAAAATACATTTCACTGTTTACAGAAATATCAAGTAATTAATATTACATGATCATAACCCTAAGTTAATTACAAATTGATTGTTTAGTTGTTCTTCTTTTCTCCCCCTTATTTTACTTGGTCTGTCAGATGATCTATATATAGATAAGAAATAGTGTAGAAAACAATGATTTAATGAAATGAGAGATAACTGATTAATCTGAGTAAAGCAGAGCATTCTTTCAAGAAAGTACATGGAAATGAGATGAGAAAACTAGTTTGCTGTTTATATCTTTAAGATCTTTAAGTCCTTGCTAAAGTGCTTTGACATATCATAGAGTTAGCTAAGGTTTATTGAAGGATTATTCCCCAAGTAGTAACAGGATAAAAACCATTTTGGCAAATATTTTTGTATTCATACCCAAGACGTATTAGGAAAGATGTATCTTAATATAAGTAAACTCAAGTCTAAAAATTAATATAAGATACTTAATATAAGACGTATTAGGAAAGACGTATCTTAATATAAGTAAACTCAAGTCTAAAAATTCCTGCTAATTGTCTAAAAAGTGTTTTATCTAAAAAAGTCATTATATTGATCAAATTCATAGAATTCTCGACTCCCCTCCCTTTATTTAGAAAAACTCTTCAATGAAGAGTCCACCATAGTAGCTGAACTTGGTCTTTGTGATGAGATATTATGTAAAAGTTGATACGTTAATATAAACTGCTTGCCAATGAATATTTGTTTTGTATATTTTAATCAAAGATTTGGGACTTTTTATCTGAGCTAATTTTTAATTTCAACAAAACCTAAATAAAAATACAGTAAATATAAATGCACATAGTTTCCCAATTGTTTTATTCATTTATAAGATACTGGATGATAATATTTCTGGACAGACATGACATAAGGTATGTATATGAGGGGGTGTTAAGTGCTGAATTGTATCCCCTCCAAAATTTATTTATTTATTTATTTTTAAAAAGATTTTATTTATTTATTTGACAGACAGAGATCATAAGTAAGCAGAGAGGTAGGCGCCCTGCTGAGCAGAGAGCTCCATGCGGGGCTCGATCCCAGGACCCTGGGATCATGACCTGAGCCGAAGGCAGAATCTCTAGCCACCAGTACTTCAAATTATGACTATATTTTGAGATAGAGTTTTTAAAGAGGCATTTAAGTTAAAATAGGGCCATTATGGTGGGCCTAATCCATTCTGGTGTCCTTATAGGAGGGAATCTGGAAACATATGGAGACATATAGGAAGCTCATGTACAAGGAAAGGCCATGTGAGGTCACAGCAAGAAGGTGGTCACCAGAAAGCCAAAGAGAGAGGCCTCAGAAGAAACCAAACCTACCAATATCTGATCTTGGGCTTCTAGCCTATAGGCCGTCTTAAACAGATAGGTAACACAAAGGTAAAAACTTCAGCATGGAATACAAAAGGGTATTAGCTATGTGAAAATATGGGTTAAAATCCAACTTTCTCTTGTTTCTGTGTTTCAGTTTTTATCATTTTATAAATTTTATGGAGAATTTAATTTGTAAATGTGTTTTGTGTTTCCAGTGCTAAAACTCACCAAATAATTTGTTGAGGAACATTTAATAAGAGTAGTATGACTGTCTACTGAAAGTAGAAAGAGGCATCTTGAAAACTCCAGATGCTCAATTACATATTTGTAAAACTTCATATTTAGCATTTCAATTACAATGATCTATATAATGAAATTCCTGTTTTCATTTTACATACTATCTGGTGCAAAAAATACCAAGCCTTAGAAAAGGAAATAGACACTGCCATAAGTACTTTGGAAACTATTTTCGAAGATCCTAGTTTCAAAAAACTCAAAAACCTTGGGACGCCTGGGTGGCTCAGTTGGTTAAGCAGCTGCCTTTGGCACAGGTCATGATCCCAGCATCCTGGGATCAAGTCCCACATCGGGCTCCTTGCTTGGCAGGGAGCCTGCTTCTCCCTCTGTCTCTGCCTGCCATTCTGTCTGCCTGTGCTCGCTCGCTCTCCCTCTCTCTCTCTGACAAATAAATAAAAATCTTTAAAAAAAAAAAAAAAAAAACGATCTCCCTGATATGAGGAAGTGGTGATGCAACATGGGGGCTTAAGTGGGTACGAGAAGAATAAATGAAAGAAGATGGGATTGGGAGGGAGACAAACCATAAGTGACTCTTAATCTCACAAAACAAACTGAGGGTTGTTGGGGGGAGGGGGTTTGGGAGAAGGGGGTGGTATTATGGACATTGGGGAGGGTATGTGTTTTGGTGAGTGCTGTGAAGTGTGTAAACCTGGTGATTCACAGACCTGTACCCCTGGGGATAAAAATATATGTTTATAAAAAATAAAGAATTATATTAAAAAAATAATAATAAAAAAAAATAAAAGTCTACACACATAAAAGCAAAAAAAAAACCTCAAAAATCTCTAGTGATTTTTAAAAGAATTTTATTTAAATATTAAATAAAGAGTCCCAGAAATGCTTGTATAGTCATTTGTTACATCTCTACATAGGAAATAGAGTACTTTTGTTATCATTTTGTGGAGAGAAATTTTTAACAAATGAGATTTCCAAATAAAGTTGTATCAGGATGGATTAGAAGTTAAGCATATTTCACTATTATAAAAAGCAAATTAACTCATATAGGACATCTCTGAAAGACAGAAAAACACTTTAAAACATTTCTTCACATTCCAGAATATTGACTGAAATATATCTAGTGTCAGTAAATGCAAGTAGTTCAAGTGCTTAGTAAACTCAGGGCCGGTTTCCTAGAGGCAGAACTCAAACTCAGAAGTAGAACTCTTTCCAGTCTTCCTTATATGGAGCCCACTGATGAACAGTAGGTTCATGGAACTTAGAGCCATAGCCCTTTACATGAATTTTATGTTTTTTTGCTGCTGTTTCTTCTGCTTATGTATTACTCTCCCTATGCTGTATGTATCATCTCAGTAGCATCAAAACTCTCATTGCCATTTTTTATAACTCATTGCTCCATATCTTGAAGGAAGAAATCATATTCCAGTATACTAAATCTAAACTGGTAATAAGACCAAAATACATAAATTATCATATTCTTTATGAATTTTTATGACCTCAATGTGTATTAAAATATATATCTCCTAGTAATGCACTATATTGTCTCATTAGCTAAATACTACCTTTCTCAACTCCATTTGCATTCCTTTTAAAAGCAGGACACTCCTTTGCCCATTACTGACATCATCATAAAGAAAGTTTAGATTATTTTAGCATCCCTCTGGTTCCACAATACCTGCCAACTAATATTCCTCCCACAAAATCTAAGTATATCTCTCTCTTCTTATCCTTGTCACAATTATCTATTAACTTTAGACTCACAAATTAATAATTTAAAAAGACTGTTGTACCAGACCCAGTTTCTTCTCAACTTCCTAAGTTACCATCATCAGGATATCAATCTGAATGTCACCATGATAGATAGCTATAGGGTTAGATTCTGTAATTTGACTTTTTTTTTTCTTTTACCATCTCTCTACTTTGGTAGACTTTTCTTATGGCCACAAAATGGATGAAGAATTTCACACTATCTTCCACATAAATTTAAAATTTACCTGATGACAACAGCCTTCTTTTATCCCCCTTTCAATCATTCACTGAATTCAAATTTCAACATGGGAAACTCATTACCTCTTTTTAAGTCTCATGGTCTTCTAGTTCCTTCTTCATGCTTTCAATTATTATTATTTTTTTTATGATAGCTCAGCTCTACATCAGAACCTCATATCCTCCCCCATGACTTTCTACTACACTTGATCTTGCCAATTCCCAACTGTGGTTCAAACCAATGGTCTATTGCATTATCTGGATAAAATTACATAATCTGAGAAAACTGATCGTTTCCAACCTCAAATAGACCCTCAACTGTTACTTGGTGGTCTTTCCACTAATTTCTAGTTGGATAAATTTTCTATTTTCCTAAGTGGTTAGTCTCAGTCATTTCCTTTCACTCAGCCAAGCAAAACCAAACCAAACAAATAACATAAACTGTCTCATAAAAAAATAAACACATGAGACATACTCAAACATAACTATAGGTTCACAATTCCCAGTTTCTTTCTTTGCAGTCTCAGAGGAAGATGTGCTCTGTTGCAAGCCATAGTAATCCTATCTACTCATGTCATTGCCCAGAAACCTCTCCATTTCCTCTGAAATGTGCAACCTTGTTATCATTTTCCTTTCTCACCCTCACCACTTACTTCTTTCAGTCTCCCTAGAAATATGTTAAAATATTCCTATTCAAAAAAATACATTGATATTTAAAATTCTCCCGTAAATGAGGAAAAGTAGAGAAACATAACAAGCTCCACTTCAGCCTGGTGACCACAGTTGGCATCATCAGTCATAAATCATGTTGATAGTATATAACCTTGATAGGATGTAATAAAATGAACACGTTACCTCTGTGATCTACCTTTCTCAAATCAATAATCCCAGTTTAATCACGGAAAACTGAACTCCTCAAAACTGCAAGTTCATCTAAAACAAGGAATGTTAAAAAAAATCATCAGTCAAGAAGAAGCCAAAGAGAACTAACAACTAAATACAATGTGGTATCTTGGATGAGATCCTGGAATAGGAAAAGGACCTTAGGTAAAAACCAAGGAAATCTGAATAAATTATAGACTTTTTAAACACAAATATATCCATATTGGTTCATTAATTATAATGTAGTAACCATAATAATGTAAGATATTAATAACAGATTAAACCATGTATAGGGGCCATATGGGAATTCTCTGTATTATCTGCCCAATTTTTTGTAAACCTAAAACTGCTCTAAAAAATTAAACTCTATTATTAAAATTGAAGCAAAAATTGTAGCCCAGGCATTACTCCATCTAGAGGGAGGTAGAACAATCACCTATATCAATAATAAATACTCTTATTCACATTAGTAATTGCAGCTTATGTGTGTAACCATAATAGATTTCCTGATGCTAAACTTCAGAATTTGTCAGAATAATAAACAAAGTGGAGGTTAAAAGTAGAAAAATCCAGGCTTCCCCATGCTGAGATACTTCTGTAAAACACACAATATGTGAGGACATAGCAGAGCAGACCATAACTGGTTGCCCTCTCTAGGTGCCTTTCAAGAGTTAGGAGAGCAGAAATGGGTAGATCTGCACATGCTAGTTTCTGTTCTCAAAAATGCCACTCGGCTTCAAGAGGAGAGGAGCAGAATGAACCAGCTTAGCATTAGGCCAGGATCATAGCTAATCAAGGTCTCTTGACACAGAAACAAGTGGGACTTCCTTCTAAGAGAGAAAATGCTAATTCCAGGAAAAAGTCTTATAACATGTCTCAGTTATAAGCAAAGGATATATAGATAGATGTTATTATATATATTTAGATAGATGTTATTGCCTAATGACATCTAATGACCTAGACAACTAATCTGCAATAATCAGCAAAATGAAAATTACCATCAGGACGTTGTCAACTTTGGAATAAAAAAAGAGGGAAAATACATTAAAAACTTTTGAAAAATGGACTTTTATTTCTTTTCAATAATTTATTCTTTTGTTTTTTTTAAGTAAGCTCTATGCCCAATGTGGAGCTTGAATTCATGACCTCAAGATCAAGACTTGCATTCCCTACCAACTGAGCTAGCCAGGTGCCCCACAAAATGGACTTTTAAGTAGTAAGTTCAATTCTTCTTCATTATTTCTAATTAAACTTTTAGGAACTATGAATTGACTCATCCATGGAAACCAATTTTTCTCACTTACCAGTGTAAATTATTTGACAGTTTACTTAATTTAATTCTTTAGCAGAATAGTTTTGTTTTGTTTTGTTTTCACATCTGGCAGTATTGGCAAGTCATCTTCCTTCCTGAGCATTCCTTTGCCTCTCCACTGTCACTATAATCTATTGTAAACTACTTTTCATATGTTTCCATGCCTTCTACATCTCTGACAAATTGTACTTTTAAAAAAAAAATTCTGGTGTCTATATGAAAAGGACATAAAAATTTATTAATTTAATTTGTTCCTTGTTACCAGTCAGGTAGAAAATAGAGCCACTGAACACATTTATTTTTCTACTTAGTTTAGTGTATTTGCTGATAGTACAACGTAAGGCTCATCCTCTTTTTCATTCACTGATTGTCTATGTTATGTCAAGATCTTTCAAATTCTTCAAAACCTAAATATGGTGCTTCTATCCAACAAATCCCTTTACCTACGAACACTGTGACTTACACTATTCATAGCCCTGCTACCAAAAATACCATTTTCTTTACTAGATATCTTAGTTATATATATAGTTATATATATACATATATAGATATAGATATAGATAAAGATATAGATAGATGATAGATATAACTTACCTAGTTATTGGATTGAAATATTTTCTACTATAACTATGCCACCAAAGATAAGGTAACATAAAAATATTATAGTATTTCTTCAAAATATATCAGTGTATACAATATAATATAACTACTGATTATTTCTAGGGGGTTATTTTCTCAGTAAGACTTGATAAACTAAGTGCAGATTTATACTTTTTTTATTTTAAAGATTTTTTTTTTTAATTTGACAGAGAGAGATCACAAGTAGGCAGAGAGGCAGGCAGAGAGAGGGGGGGGGGGAAGCAGGCTCCATCCCAGGACCCTGAGATCATGACCTGAGCCGAAGGCAGAGGCTTAACCCACTGAGCCACCCAGGTGCCCCTAGATTTATACTCTGTGTCTACACTCTAAAGCTACAAACACTTTTGAAATATTGACTTAAGCAGAGTATAATTAGAAAGGCAGGCTTCTCCTGTCCAAAGATATTCCAGCTTCAAATATTATAGCATCTTTGATTTGTTTCTCAATGTCAACCATGATAAATTCTTATACTTCAACTACAGCGATGTTTTTGAAACACGAATCTGAACTTCTCCAATCTCTGCCCCCTTCTCATATTCAAAACATTTCAATAATTTGTAATTGTTCTTAGGTGAAGTACAGTATACTTTATATCTCATGTCATGCTCCCACATGTGCTCTCTGGGATCTGTCACATGGACCTTCTTCAATTACTGGACATCTGTTACTCCCTGCCATAGTCTTTACATATGATGTGTCATCTTCCTTAAAAGTTTTTCCTTACCACCACCACTTACATAAGATCTCATTTTCTTCCTTCATATCTGGTTCAAATTTCAGCATTATGTAAGATGTACCTAAATAGTTTTATTACCTTGTCACATGCTCTTTCATGCTCTCAAAGAATCATGAAATTCAATAATATCTGTTTCTCCCACAGTAACCATTGTCTGCTATTAATTGTCCTGCATCAAGAATGGTGTGTGACTAATAAATAAATTAATTCGTGAATAAATAGCTAATTTTTATACCATTTTTGTTCAGAGATGAGCTATTGATCAATGGCAGTCAAAAATAGATAACTGATAACTTACATAAGAAAAAGAAAAACCTAGCAACATGAAAGTTCTATAATCTATTTTTTATGCAACCTTTATATTTAGCTGGCTCTTTTTGGTAAGTAAGCTATGCTCTCAATAGTCAGAGCATGGCAAATGGAATTCATTCCATTATATTCCAGTGCTTATGACCATGATTGAGAGTATTAATTATATGCTTTTAAATTTCATTTCTCTTTGCAATGAACAGTGAGAATTTAGCTTTTGGCAAGTATCTGATAAGGCATGAGAAGAAAAACTACTTTAGATTTAATATGCTGCATAGCATAATATAAAGAATGGTACAGTATGAAGGAAGGGTGATCTAAATTTATCTTTGACTTCTGGATCAGAAATGTATGAAGTTTTGGCTGGGTGACTGCAAATGAGCCATGTCGCCTGAGTTTATTTCTATAAAAAGAGGATAATATCTATCTGACAAATTTATTGTAACAAAATAATAAAAATATTAACTATTGAGGTGACAACATTTGAATAATATACAATTGCTCTTAGGTGAAGCTCAGCCTACTGCTGATATTGGAGCAGGGTGAAACCATTACCACATTTATAGAGTAAGAATATCTCAAATGTTTCTGTTATACAAAATAGACCATTCAAAATATTACTTTTATATACAATTGACCATTTTAAAATATATTTTCTACTTGGATTTATTTCTTTATAGCTGACATGGTTAATTATCATTATAAATTAAGATTCCTTTCCTTTTTTCCCATGAAAGCTGTTTTCTCTGGACTATGTAATCACCACAATCTCATCAGTTTTCTGATTATTGAGAAAAAACAAGTGATCAATATTGAATGGCCTGAAAAAAAACAATGAAGGTCATTCAAATCATTATGTTTAGCTTGCAATCATTTATACTGTATATTTACAAAAGCACAAAGTTCAGTTTATTGAAGCTTCATTTGGAGTTAGCAAAAATTATGGGGAGTAATTGTGTAGTTGCATTTCATTTTAAATCTGGAGAATGAAAACAAATGATTTTTTTATATTTTCAATGGATAATCTGTTCTACTTTAAATTATACATGTATTAAACTACTTCTTTGAGTATAACTATAAAATATTCATATACTAAGTTAATTCTAAACTTGTGACTATTAGGATAGATGACATTGTTTTGAAGGTAATAGACTAACTGCGTATTCTTCATTTTTATTTATAATTTGGAAGTAGATAAATATTACTTAAATTCATTCATATAAACTTAAAGTGATTTTTTTCTAAAATTTTGATAAAACACTAAATGACGAAAAAAAAAAAGCAAATGTAGCAATACAAAAAAAAAAAAAAGGTAAAAACAATCTTTATAAAATTCACTTCAGAAAGTACCCCAAAGTCAAGAGAAGAACAGTAACTTTCTGAAAACTTTCCCCAAGTTAACCATTAGGCAAAAAAAATGGAGTCCTTTTTTATTAGTCAAAATACTCCATTATAAATTTTTTAAAAAGATTTATTTATTTGACAGAGAGCAAGTGAGCAAGTTGGAGGAGCAGCAGAGTGAAAGGGAGAAGCAGGCTCCCTACTGAGCAAGGAGGCTGATGAAGGGCTTAATCCCAGGACCCTGGGACCACAACCCAAGCCAAAGGCAGACATTCAACCAACTGAGCCACCCAGGCATTCCTCCATTACATTTTTAAACACTCTGGATACCTCACATCCTTTTATATACATTATCTAATTTGATCTCTACAACAACCCTATGAGAAGAGTAAAACAGATCAATATTACATCAAAAAGGTTATAGAGGATTTTGAAATTGATAAGTAACAGAAAACGCTCTTTTTAAACTACCAACAGAGTACTCTTTCTATGCTACTACAAGTCCTTTTTATTATAAAAGTGCATATGGATATGTGTGTGTATACACACACATATATATAGAGCTACTGGAGAAAAAAAAAGTTAAGCTGCATATTTTCAGTATTTTGATGGTGGGGATGGGGGCTGGGGTGTGAAAAATGACTTCAAATTTATCATGAAACAATTATAGTAAAATTCACTGAAAAAACAATGCAAAAAATTTAATCATTTGGTCCCCAAACAATTCAAACTTGTAATTTAATATATTTACTTATGCCATGTCCTCAAGCCACAATTCCCAGAGGGTCGCCTAAAGAGGACAAGGTAATACATATTACAGGAAAGGAATCATGTACTTAGGGAACCTAAATATTTTATAACAGGCAGTTAAGTATGTTGTTCTTTGGTAAAGAATAGAAGGAACTATTTCTCTCTTCCAAGCCTGTAAGCAAACTAGTCCCTTTCTTCAGAGAAAAAGTACTATCTCTATTTCCAAGGGCTGTTTACTATACAAAGACTTTGGAAATATAGTCAGGAATAATAGCTGTCAGTGCTTCTGTTCACAGCATGAACAGAAATGTATATGGTCTGTATGAAAGACCTGTGTCTCCCAACAATATCAATCCTTCATCTTTATATATCTTTTATACTGTCATGGCTTCTGGTGAATTTTCCTGCTCCATCAGTGGCTTGGATTAATGTGGTTGACAAATTAATATGATTAATATGAGAACAATTTGTGCAATTTTTCTCATATAACACATTTAATTAAGAATTCTACTACTAGGACTCCAAGTAAGAATAAGACAAACCTGCAGTACTGACATCAAGCATTATCCTAAAATTCTGTACTCAGTCGAACAAACTCCATAAACCATCAGAGTCTATCTTAAATATCCAGGTGGCTTTCCTCTTAACTTCCTATACTGATCTTTTCATTTCCCTAAGGCATTAATCCAAGTACAGAACTATGTATTAGTAATTATACCAACTCTGCCTTGCCATACAAGAATGCCTAGGGTGATTTTATAATCTATAAAAGTCCTTAGGACAGTGAGTTGATACTGATGCCAGTGTCTGTCATGGTCAAAGTTGTGTTATTTCAATTAAAGTCAGAAACAAATTTCATATTGTTTCTAATTGAATGACTACCATTATAGGGGTGACTATCTCTGTATACTTACTGAAGTCAATTATTCCTTTGGAAGCTCCCCTGAGTAAAAGGTAGCCTCATTTAGAGAGAATTCTGTAGTCTCCTGAATTACATAATCTGGTATTTCTTCAGAACGTGAAAGTACATTATAATCTTTGCTAAGCTATAAATCACTATAATTTGGGGAGGAAGGCAAGATAATGACAAGAAGTACGGCATCATGGGTGTACATGGTGTCACTAGAAAAATATGGGCTTTTATAGTCATCAAGACCCCAAGTGAGACTTACATCATCAGGGGGCCTGAATTGACAGTGCCTTTATAGTAGCCTCCCAGTGAGCTGATATTTCTTTAGGTTCTCATTTCAGTTCAAATAATTATTTACCAAACCTTTTTGGGATAGAACTTCCTTCAGGGAACCAGTCCATCTTTTCTGTTTGTTCATACCACCAGGCAGAAGGTATTTGTCTACCAAGGGAATAAGAAACAGTTATATAGTAATGGAGGTTGGGAAGATACATGGAGGTACTGACAGCTGTTTTTATATGGAAGGTACAAGAGCAAAAGCCATGTGCAGTTTCTTTTCTTTTCTTTTTTTTTTTTATCTGCAGTTTCTGATTGAACTCTAAGTAAAATCAAGGAGAGTACTAATCAAATCATGGTCAGGGTTGTCTGGCAGGAGATGACAACAGTCAGTTAAATTTAAGGTGTTGGACACATCAGTTTATGGGAGCCATATCAGAGTATTTTTGTTAATGAGAAATGTTCATGGTTCTGAAAGACAAAGATCATTAATGTCCCTCCATCACCATAGTTCAAGGAGTCTGAGGTTTTCCTTCCCCAGGTACCGCTGTGATTGTTTTCTCCTTCTACCCCCTAAAATTTGTTGTGTCCTATTCTAGCAGCTGTAAATTCATTTTTCTTCATTTCTTACCTGAATCCAAACATTTTCCCAAGAAGGACAAAGTTTATATAAAACTTACAGAGATATTATGTCCACCATTTGGCTATATTGGCTACTACTGAAAGATCTGGTGTGGGTTACTATTGGTACTCAACTAACTGCCATTATCATTATGATCAAAAACCATGCTGATTCAAAAATACAATTCAGGTGGTTAAACAAGAATTATTTTTAATTCCCTAGGGCCCATTTGGCTGTACCCAGTGTAGCAAACAGACTGGCCTCGAACTGCTGTTTAGGGAAAAGAAAGAGTTATGCCCAGGAATGGTCTAGATGGAATCTCACATTAAAAAAAAATAGGTCTATGTAAATCCCCACCCATTCTGTCATGAGAATTAGCTGGAAAGTCTCACAGAGGAGATGATCCATTTCTGGGGACAACTGTATTCAGTGAATAAAACAGCCTCACTAACGTAGGCAGGCAAGTAGATTAAGAAGTCTTTTTTTATTTTTGAATAGGCTTTTTCAACACCAGAGACTATGCAAAA
The DNA here is from genome assembly GCF_022355385.1 of Mustela nigripes. Classification (NCBI taxonomy): domain Eukaryota; kingdom Metazoa; phylum Chordata; class Mammalia; order Carnivora; family Mustelidae; genus Mustela; species Mustela nigripes. The sequence continues at coordinate 150,280,989 of NC_081559.1, forward strand.
CCAGATGCCTCTGGATGCCAAGAGGTATGGGAGATCAATAAAAGACCTTGACTTGAATACCAGCCTACTGCTGAACGACTCTTTTAAAATAAAAAGAGGAAGGAGGAGGAAGGAACAGGAAAGGAAAATGAGGAGAAGGAGAAGGAAGGGATGGAGGAAATAGAGGAGGAGGAAGAGGAATCTTTTCTTTTCCTTGGGGCAGACCAAACACCTAGGCCATTTTCAAGATTTAAAAGGCCATTAAAAATGTAATGAGGCTCATTAAGAAGAGCATTGGCCACAGCTATAAGAACAGTTAAGGTCTACCTGTGAGACGAACAATCATGTCTAATTTTGGTTCTGCATAGCTGACACTAACGTGGAAAAGGTATGCCAAGCCAGTTTATTTCTTCAAGTTTTAGGTTAGACAAACCATCAGTGAACCAAACTTAAGAACTAGGGGAATTTCTGTGAATAAAGGCCTCTGCTGAGTTAGAGGCTATGCTTTAGGTGACAGAGTGAAGAACAAATTTTCATCCAAAGGGATGAAAATTTTTTACTTTTTTTTTACTTTCAGATAAAGTAAATATATCACTGGGGCCAGGACTCCAGTTTTACTGAGTATACAATTTCCATTCTATCAGTGAAGCTTGTTGAGATTTTTCTACTTGTTAGTCACTGAGTCTAAGCTGATCCACCTCAAAATGGGAATATTACACCAAAGAGTCACAAAGCCCCTATGGAGAAGGTTTTTAGCTTTGACAAGAGCTCAGTAGCAATATAATAATCCCTTTCAGATGGTACATGTCTAATAGCCATGTCAGAGAGGCAACGAGTATGAATTCCTGAGTCTACCTTCCTTTGCTAGGCTACCTTCCTTTGCCAAAGGCAAAATAATCATAGAGAATTTTAGTTCAAAAATTCATTATGGTTATGGAGCCCTAAAGTCAGAGAACATTCCAGGACTTGCTGGGTTTCTTCAATCCAAAGTATTTATTTGGACCTTAGCCAAGAAGTGTTGATTTATGAGATAGCCAATATAAAGAACAAAGTAGAATTCCCACTTATCTCCAATCCCACTATCTCCAATATCCAACATGACAAATAAGGGGCTGGCCTTCCTTTTTTGTAGTGGTGGTTGAAGTATCAGCCCTTCCTTGACTACCAGAAATATTGAGCATTATGAATCTGTACCTCGACCTACTAAGTGTGCCTGCCTTCTGCCTCAGAAAGAGATAACATCTCTATATTCCACAGCTGAGAGAAAACCTGCCCTTTGCTCTCAAAAGATACACCATCTATATCTTCCAAGGTTATTTGCTGTATAAACATCCTTGAAAGAAAGCTTGGCATAATGGAAGTCAGTGCTTCTGCTGGAAGATATCCAAAAACACAAGAGACCCATGGAGAAATATCTCTCAACAGAAGAGTAGTAGAGAAACCAAATGACTGTCACAGTTCTGGTCAAATTTATTGAAATAGCAGCCTACTACTGCTGCTGCCAATTATCATAATGCAATTATATTTCAGGATTTTTCTTCATTGTTTCATTATTCAGTTGTTGCTTTACAGTAAAAATTTACTTATTGGTTTGTCCATTCAAACCCTTATATTATTCATGTACTACCAGTGAATAAAAAAACAGCTTTAAAAAGACTAATATAAAATATGTTTTCTTCAGATTCTTATTTCAAAAGCTCCAATATCATATCAAGTTTTTTTTAACTCTGAAGATAAGTCTAGATAAATGTAATATAAAAACTAGATAAATGTAATATAAAAACATAATATAAAATATAATATAAAAACATAATATAAAATATAATATAAAAATATATAATATAATATATAAAAAACTAGATAAACATAACATAAAACATAATATAAAATAATATGAAAAAACAGTTCATGTTTTAAACATGAAATGTTACACACATTAAATATTGATGGGAGTCACATTATTGATGGAAGCAGCTTAACAAGGTAGAAAGGACACAACTTTACAAGTTAAAGTCAAATCTCTAAAAATTAGAAAATATGAGGTCTTGGGAATATTATACAACTTAACTTCCTTTTCTAAAAAAATCAGCTTATCACCTATTTAATTGATTGCAGTTGATAAGGATACTGAACCTTATCATATATGTAGATATATGATATATATATACATAGATATATGTACCATATCTAACAGAGGCATAGAAAACATGTACCACATATACATAGATATATGTACCATATGTACCATATCTAACAGAGGCATAGAAAACAGGAAGAGCACATTAATTTCTTCTCCACTTTCTATTGCTATCATGATAACAGAAATATCTCACCCATCTTCATAAATAGAGTATCATTCTACTTCTTCCAAGTAATTCTCCTTAAAAGTCTATGTATGTTCCTGGAGGTTCAATATCTCCTTGGGAGTTAGTGGGCCTCAAAATATCATCCAAAACAACAGTTAAAACACTTAAAATAGGTACTTATAAACTCTACTGTCAAAGGAAATAAAGGGTCTTTCTGGGAACTGCACCTGAGTTTGACTCCAAGAACAATTAATTATAATGTGCTATGGTATGTTACATTTTTACTAATCTTCATAAGTCACTTCTCATACTTTATCTCATATATTTTCCACACTTAAATCCTTGGAGAATATAATTACTGGAGACATAGTAGATTTGAAGTGGGGAATTTGGTTAGCTTCCTGAGAGGGACCATTATTAAGTTTCACTAGGTTTCAAATCCATGAACAGGCAAAAAAGTAAATTCTGTGTATCTCTGATAGTTTGAATTGATTCATATTTATTAGCTAGCTGTAAGTGAATAAACTTCACTCAGACAATATGAATGAGACTACTAATTTTTAAAACATTATCCTATTTTTTGAAGTAAGGCACAGTTTATTTTCTGGATCTATAAAATATATTCACTGCTTAGGTATCAGAACCAAAGAGATAAAACATCTTCACATGATGAAAACAGCATTGGGTGTTATATATAATTAATGAATCATTGAACATTATTACATCAAAAACTAATGATTATATATTGGCTAACTGAATTAAAATAATTAATTAAGTTTTTATTGTGTTATGTTAGTTACTATAAAATACATCATTAGTTTTGATGCAGTGTTCCAAGATTCATTGTTTATGTGCAACACCCACTGTTCCATGCAATGCATGTCCTCCTTAATACCTACCACCAGGCTCACCCATCTCCCCCAACCCCTCCCCTCTAAAACCCTCAGTTTGTTTCTTGGAGTCCACAGTCTCTCATGGTTCATCTCCTCCCCCACCCCCCAATTTCCCCCAATTCACTTTTCCTTTCCTTGTCCTAATGTCCTCCATGTTATTCCTTATGTTCCACAAGTAAGTGAAACCATATGGTAATTGACTTTCTCTGCTTGACTTATTTCACTCAGTATAATATCCTCCAGTCCCATCCATGTTGATGCAAAAGTTGGGTATTCATTCTTTCTGATGGCTGAGTAATATTCCATTGAATATATGGACCACATCTTCTTTATCCATTCATTTGTTGAAGGGCATTTCGGTTCTTTACACAGTTTGTCTGTTGTGGACATTGCTGCTATGAACACTGGGATACATATGGCCCTTCTTTTCACTACATCTATATCTTTGGGGTAAATACACCAGTAGTGCAGTTGCTGGGTCATAGGGTAGCTTTTTAAAAATTTTTTGAGGAATCTCTGCATTGTTTTCCAAAGTGGCTGCACCAACTTGCATTCCCACCAACAGTGTAAGAGGAATCCCATTTCTCCACATCATTTCCAACATTTGTTTTTCCTGCTTTGTTGATCTTTGTAATTCTAACTGGGGTAAGGTGTTATCTTAATGTGGTTTTGATTTGAATTTCCCTGATGGCTAATGATGATGAACATTTTTTCATGTGTCTGCTAGCCATTGGGAAGTGACTGTTCATGTCTTCTGCCCATTTTTTGACATGATTATCTGTTTTTTGGGTGTGGAGTTTGAGTTCTTTATAGATCTTGGATATCAGTCCTTGGTCTATAGTGTCATTTGCGAATACCTTCTCCCATTCTGTCAGTTGCCTCTTTATTTTGTTGACTATTTCCTTGCTGTGCAGAAGCTTTTGATCTTGATGAAGTCCCAAAAGTTCATTTTCACTTTTGTTTCCTTTGCTTTTGGAGACGTGTCTTTAAAGAAGTTGCTGTGGCCGATGTGGAAGAGGTTACTGCCTATGTTCTCCTCTAGGATTTGGATGGATTCCTGTCTCACATTGAGGTCTTTCATCCATTTTGGGTTTATCTTTGTGTATGGTGCAAGAGAATGCTCGAGTTTCATTCTTCTGTACATAGTTGTCTAATTTTCCCAGCACCATTTAATGGAGAGACTATCTTTTTTTCCCCTGGATATTTTCTCCTGCTTTGTTGAAGATTATTTGACCATAGAGTTGAGGGTCTGTATCTGGGCTCTCTACTCTGTTCCATTAGTCTGTGTGTCTGTTTTTATGCCAGTACTATGCTGTCTTGGTGATCACAGCTTTTAAAAAAGAAAAAAAAAAATGCCCTTTTCTTAAGACATGAGCTTGATTGAAAATGTACTTAATGTGTTCTCAAATACCTCAAATGATACATCTCTTTGAGGAAACTTTCTGCGAAGGGGTCAAGGAGAGAATATTAGCCAACAGTATACAGTGAAACACTGGCCTATAAAGTATGTTGTACTTGAGAACTGAATTTAGAGATTAATTAAACATGTAATAGCCAAAGTAACATTTTATTTATGTTTTAGGTATAATTTTGTGTATATTTATTTTGACAATAGCTTTATAGAGTATTTGCTCAAGTGAGTCAGATTTTGGAATTGCTTTCTTGCTTAAATGGCTCAATGAATTGATTCCATTTATCCCAACAACTAGTTCAAGGCTATTTTATTTTCCCCTGAATTGACTAGTTGATTTGTCTTCATGTAAATCTCAGTCCAAAACTATTTCTGCTGAATCAGCATCACCATTTCCTGCAGCTAGCCATGAAGCTAATTTCAGCAGAGGTTTGAAATTAGGCAAGATAATGAAATGGGCTAACAATCTGGCCCAACCCTAATTTATAGTCTTATTTAAAATTAAGGTTGGCTTTGCCCTTGGCCCTGAGACCAGAGAAACACTGCAAGTTTAAACCTATCATTAGGCCAACCAGAAGAATGCAGCTAAATTACAACTGTATTTGTCCTTAGAATCATTCACTTTCCTTACTTCTCCTTACTGCTTATGACTTGACACGTCTGTAATCTGTGGTCTCCCTGTTCATGTGTCAAGCCCACATGAGAGTGCTTCTGTTCTAATATTTTGTTAGAACAGAGTTAGGCTGCTCTGTTCTAACACTGCCTCTGCACTGCGCATTTCCTTCTCCCCTCACCTCTCACTAAAATATATCTTTCCAAAGAAAACTGACTGAAAGTATTTTTTTTTTTTAAATCTTTGCTTTCCAGCTATCACAATTTTTTTTAAGAAGCAGATGCTAAGATAGAGTTAGGGGTACAAGATGTGTGATTAATAACAGAGAGATGAGGGAGTATGATGAGGCAGAGAAAGAAGCTGAATTGAAATGAAGACTGGACCAAAAAAGGCAAAATGAAGAATTTAAAAAAAAAAAAAAGGAAGACTGAACAACAACAACAAAAAGCCTTGGCTAACCCTGTAGGAAGCTCTGGTGCAAATATTTCTCAGCAGATCTGTGCTATGTGGAGTCTAAATGATGATAGCCTTATATCCCTACCTTGTTCAGTCACCACATGCAGGCTCCCCTAAGAGATGTAAACTAGTATGCAGTTGCTCCTAGAACTGTAAGCTGGAGGCAGTGTTATTTTTATTTTATTTTATTTTATTTTATTTTTTATTTGAGAGAAAGCACACACACACAAGCAGTGGGGAGGGTCAGAGGGTGAAAGAGAAACAGACTCCCTGTTGCAGGGAGCCCAATGCAGGACTCAATTTCAGGACCCTGAGATTATGACCTGAGCTGAAGGCAGACGTTTAACCAGCTAAGCCACCCTGGCACCCTCAGAGGCAGTGTATTGAATGCATTCCCTACAGCTGGCCAGATGTCTTTCTTTTTAAAAATTTTTTTAAATCTTTCTTAACAATTTTATTTATTTACTCGAGAGAGAGAGAGAGAGCATAGGGATGGGGGGAAGGGTTAAGAGGGAGAAAGCAGACTCCCTGCAGGAGCCTGATGTGGAACTCAATTCTGGGACTCTAGGCTCATGACCTGAGCCAAAGGCAGTTGGTTAACCAACAAAGCCACCTAGGTGCCCCCAGAAGTCTTTCTTTGAAAGGGGATCTTGAGAGAGCATCTCTGTGTCATTCTCACTCATATGATTAAGTAATTCATAGTGAAGTCCTGAGTGCTAATGATTTAATTCAAAGCTTTCTCAAATGTATTTCTTTGAATAGATGTGAAGAGATGTTTTAGAAAATGTTTTGTGATCAATTTATTCTATGAAACTATATAACATAAAATTAAAGAATTTCCTTTGCTGCAAGATATAGCATCCTAATTAATAGTAATGCATTATCTACTATACAATGAGGCATCAAGAGAAAAGTTATAGATTGGATATATCCTAGCTATATTTATATAAAAAGCTTTTTCTCCAAATAATATATTTAATATCTTTCAGAACACTAATGACCCACATAGCACAGTTAAGGAAATTATCTAATTATAGGATATATATCACTATACACACACACACACACACATAATTTGCATTTCTCAGGACAATTCTGAAAATAGAAAATCTTCTTAACACAAGAGATTGATTCAAATGTTGTGAATGTGAGTGCCATAAAACAAGTGTTAAAAGTGATTCTTAGGGACACAGTTTCTTTGAAGTGTTCAAAAGGAGGATTCTGGTGCCATGTTTATAGCAAAATTAACAAGGAGAGGATGAGATTCTTGCACAAGGGAAATGGACTAATGTTAATACATCAGAAAAATTTTATCAATGTCCTTTGTGTTTTAGCCTTTTTCTTTAAGGAGACTGGTCACCAAATTGGAAGGCTTAGAACAAGCACCATAAACAGAAAACTGGGATGCCATGACAGGTAAGGATGTACTAAAATTAATAATTATTTTTATAAAAATTAAATTGCTGATAAACAAAGACTTTCAGAGTGGGATAATTTTTTTAAAAATATTTTATTTACTTATTTTTCAGAGAAAAAGAGAGAGCACAGGCAAGGGATGCGACAAGCAGAGGGAGAAGAGGGCTCCCCACTGAGCAGGTAGCCCTATATAGGACTTGATCCCAGGACCCTGGGATCATGACTTGAGCCAAAGACAGATAGATGCTTAACTGACTGAGCCACCCAGGCATCCCAAGCAGAGTAAATTTTTATAAAGAGACAAAGGATTGATTTCAAAAACCACAAAGCTGTGAGCAATTCTGATTTCTTAAAAGAAAAATCTAGAAAATAGTATTAAACAGCTGGTTTGTAAACATTTGGTAAATACTTCAAAATGAGATTTCTCCCCAAATTAATAATTCCCAAATAATCTGATTTTATTTTTAAATTGTAATTTAGTTGGCAAATTAATATACTATTATAAGTATTCCTAAATTTTAGCTGAATATTAGCTATACCAGGCAATTTATAATTTTCTGGTGTGCTACATAATAAAATATTGGCTGATATTAATATTATTAAGTGGATCCTTTCTAATTGAATAGTTTAAAAGAATACTTATTAATTTTTATGCTTTTTTGGGAAAAAATTTCATTGATGTGCCACTGAATTCTATTTTTGATCTTATTTTAATGAAATTTATCCTAATATGCTTGCATCTCTCTTTTTTTTAAAGATTTTATTTATTTATTTGACAGAGAGAGAGAGAGAGAGAGCGCACCAGCAGGGGGAGCAGCAGGCAGAGGGAGTGGGAGAAGAAGGCTCCCTACTAAATAAGGAGCCTGACATTGGGCTCCATCCCAGAACCTTGGGATCATAACCTGAGCTGAAGTCAGACACTTAACCAACTGAGCCCCCAGGAGCACCATGTTTCTACCAGCAATTTTGAAAACAGTGATAGCATGCTTATCCAATTCTTAAGCAAAGAAAAATTAGAGGACTGTTTTTAGGTCCTGACATCCAAAATCCAAATTTAAAAATAGCACTAAGGCTAAAAGTATAGCTTCAAACTGAGATCAATTTCACAGGAAGATATAATAATCTGTACATTGGTCCAGTCAACCACTTGTTCAAGTGTATACTGGATATGATCAGAATTTGATAAAGTTCACAGGAAAGGGGCACGTGAGTGGGTTGGTGGGTTAAGCCTCTGCCTTTTGCTCAGGTCATGATCTCAGGGTCCTGGGATTGAGCCCCGAGTCAGGCTCTCTGATCAGCAGGGAGCCTGCTTCCCCCTCTCTCTCTGCCTGCCTCTCTGTCTACTTGTGATCTCTCTCTCTGTCAAATAAATAAATAAAATATTTTTTTAAAAAGTTCATAGGAAAAGCATTTCGAAGTTTTAGTAGATTACAAATTAAACACATTTTAGTACTGTAATGGCACTGTTAAAAGGCTCACATAATTATTACGTGAAAAGAATAGGATTGTTCTGTTCAGAGATTAAATTCAGACATTTTGCTTTGCCTTGGAGATCCTACATCTGGAATATGTTTAGTGTTGGCTGTGACATTTTAATAAGGGGCAGATAAACTACAAATCTTTGAGGTACAGAAACCAGGATGTAATTGTGCTACATCAAAAAATATTTGAAGGACTCTTGATTTTATCTTGGAGAAAACCAAACTAAAAGATTAAGGCCATAAGAGGGAATAAGCTTGTCATGTGATGTTCCTTAGTAAAAGATAAAGTCCCTGTTTGTATGTTTGTGTATTAATTTCCTAGAATTACCATAACAATTTTTTTCAAACTTGGTATCTTAAAGCAATGGAAATATGTTCTCATAGTTCTGGAGGCCAGAAGTCCAAAATCAAGATGTCAAAAGGGTCATGTCTGATCTAAAGTCTCTAGAAACAAATGCTCCCTTGCTTCTTCTTAACTCTCGGTGGCTGCCAGCAATCCCTGGCATCCCTTGGCTTGTAATTACATTGCTTCCATCTCTGTCTGTGTCATCACAAGTATGCTCCACTCTATATCTTCATATGATCTGCTTAAAAGGACACCAGTTATTAGATTTAGGGCCAACCCTATTCCAGTCTGACCTTGTCTTAACTAGTTAAATCAGCAAAACCCCTATTTCCAAATAAGGTCACATTCTGAGGTTTTAGGTAGACATTATCCTGGAGAAACACATTTAACACAGTATAGTCTGCCTCTGACCCCCTAAATTCATGTCTGTCCCATATGCCAAATATATCACTCTACTTTAACATCTGCCAAAGTCTTAAACCATTTAATTAGCTTTATACCCAAAATTTCATCTGAATACTGTCACCTCAAAAAGTTCCAAATTTCATCATTTAAAAAGACATAAATCAATTATGGGTGAGACTCTGGGTATGATCCATCCTGAAGCAAAATCCTTGTGAAACTAGGAAGCAAGTTATGTGCTCCAAAATATAATGGTGGTACAGGCATAGAATAGACAGTCCTAGTAGGAAAGGGAGAGAATAGAGTGGTATCATTCTAAGTCTTTGCCTCTAGTTGTCACACAGCTGCCTTCTTTGTATATTTCATATATACCTTTGTATAAGGATACTAGTCTTTGAATTTGAAGCCCATCCATATCCAGTGTGACCTCATCTTAACTAATTACATCTACAAAGACCTAATTTCCAAAGAAGGCCACAATCTGAGGTTCTAAGTAGACATTAATTTGGAGGAAATATTCAACCCAATACAATCTGGTTTGTTTTTCAACAATAAATGTTCCAATTCATTTAAGGTTAGCTTTTTAAATTAATCAATCAGTCAATTAATTAATTTTTAGAGAGAGCGAAAGTGGGGAGAGGGCAAAGAGAGAGGGAGAGAATCTTGAGCAGGTTCCATGCCCAGAGCAGAGCCCAATATGGGGCTAAATCTCACCACCATGATATCATGATCTGAGACAAAATCAAGAGTCAGATGTTTAACTGACTGAGCCACTCAGGTGCCTGTAAATTAGCTTTTTAAAACTAATGTCGCTGTCTATAGTGGTAATTAAGCACTCATGAACTATCTTCCAGCTACTATAAACATTCAAACAGAAGCAGAAATCCATGAAAGAATACCTAATATGTAGAGTTGAATTCCTGAACTTGATATATTAGGGGAGAGGTAGAACTGATTTATGTAAATTTTAGATTCCTTTCCACCTTCCAAGAGTCTCATGAAGTAGATTTCATCTTCTAAATGTTCAGCCAAGATTTCTATGATATACAAAGATGAAAAAGTTGGGCGAGCAAACATTAAAAGTAAAATTTTGGTTCTCTGGTTCTTGATTAAAAAAAAAATTAACTGCAGAAAACAGAGACTTCTTGGGGGATACTGTGACAAACAAATCATAAGGTGGTCACTGTTTCCCAACCCCTAGCATTCCTGCCCTGCTCTGTATAATCCTCTTCCATGGAGTGTGGGTGGGGATTGTGAATTGCATCTAGCCAACAGAATATGGTAAACGTGAAGGATTTTGCAGATGTAATTAATATTCCCTTTCAGTTGCCTTTGTGTTAATGGGGGTGGCCCTGACTAAAATCTGATGAATGTCCTTAAGAAAGGAACTGGCCCTCAGTGATGTTAGATATTCTCTTTGCTGGCTTGATGAAGTAAGCACTTATGTTGAGTAAAGTCCCAAGGAGAGGAAACTTTTGGAGCCTGTAGGCCCGAAGGCAGCCCCTAGCAAAAATCCAGAAAAAAAAAAAAGTCACCTCATAAGAGGAGGAGATGATGTATTGTTAAGAGATTGGAGTCAAGTGGCCACAAATCAGAAAGCCAACAAATGCAAACAGCCACTAGAAACTAGAAGAGGCAAGGAAAAATCCTAGCTTAAAGGCTTCAAGAAAAGTACAACCCCTACAAACACCATGATTTCAGACTCTTGGCCTTCAGAACCAGAACCATGAGAGAATAAATTTCTGTTGTTTGTTGATGGTGGTGGTTTGGTTTGTTTGTTTTTTAGAGAGGGAGAGAGAGAATCTTAAGCAGGCTCCATGTTGGAGCTTGACACCGGGCTCAGTCTCACAATCCTAAGATCATGACCTGAGCTGAAATCAAGAGTCTCATACTTAACTGACTGAGCCACCCAAATTTCTGTTGTTTCAAGCCACCTACTTTGTGGTAACTTGTTACAGCAGCCACAGGAAACTAATATAAAAATGGATTTTGCTAACAATCTGAATGAGCTTGAAAAAAGTTTCTATTCTAGCAGTTTTCCAAAAGAGAATGCAGCCTGGACAACACTGATTACAGCCTGTGAGACCCTGAGCCAAAGACCCAATTAAGCTACACTCAGACTTCTGACCTATGGAAATTGTGAAAAAATAAATGCATGCCATTTTAAGCCCAAAATTTGTAGTGATTTTCTATGCAGCAATTAGAAACTAATATAAATGTGACTTGTAGTTTTGCCACTTATCTGTATTTATTTCCTTTGAATTTACAAACAATGAATTATTTGAAGTTTTCCACCCTTGATAATTCTTATTACTATGAATAGCATATATCTAAGTAACTAGTTTAAGGCTAATAGTCCAATTGCTATAAACAGAATACAGATATACATATTACCCTGGGTCTCATTAGCACACAGTCCTAACAAGATAAAGAAGAATATAATTAAATTACTGTATATTCAATCTCTTATGGAAAGAAAGAAAAAAGGAGGCAGGGAAAGAGAAAGACAAATGATATAAGCAAAGTCCGCATTTTGACCCATATAGGTCTGAGTTGATGCTGATATTTCCAATATTTTTCTGTAGTCTATACGAAGTTACATTTCTCCCAGTTTTCTTACTTGTAAGATGGGGATAATAATAGTAACTACCTCAGAAGGCAGTTTCATGTATTAAATGAGATTATCTATGAAAAGAACTTAAGAGTTCCAAGAACATAGTAAGTGTTCTATAAATATCAGTGCTCAACATTAGCATTATAACTCATCGGATTTTTAAAAAGCAACTGAATATATACTTTGTTTTCAGCTCTCATATCTAAATAGTAGATGACTGAGGGGTTTTTATGACCATCTTTGGAGACTCGCGGCACTCCTGGTTTTGGGAAAGTCATGTCATCATGGATTGATGGAAAAAAATGTTTTTTTCATTTTACATGTTATTGATTTTAATATATTGACCACAATTACTGCTCAATGTCTCAAAAACTAGTTTTGTTGAGTCGAAATAATAATGGCATTTTAGAAAGTACAAACTACATTGGTTGGAGTTTTTGGTCAAAATTTAAAAGGATAACTTCACTTTCTTCTTCCTCACTATACCCATGTAGTGGTTTCATTCAACTGTTTTTTCCCCCAAAAAACATTTTGAAGTTCTATAAAATACTCATTGACATTGTACCTTTCTTTTAATTGAAAACCCAAGTGTATGACATAGGAAATCTTTTCCACACGTGAATGACTCATTGTACTCCAATTATCATTTGGTAAAGTTGTTTGATATTTTAAAACCTGTGATTTTATGGTGACTTAAAAAAAATAAGTTGTATTTTTGCGAGTCAGAAGTTAGTCTGAATCTTCTGGGGTCAATTTCAGATTTGAATGTCAAGTCTCAAGTTGAGACCAGCCTTGCAAGCTTTCTCCCCCAGTGTCTATCTACATAAAATATTCATACTATATGATACCAGAGCTGATCCCATACAAAGATAGATTATGGTTCTTAAGTCATCAAAACAATGCACTCTCAACAAAGGCTGCTTAATTTTCTAGCATATTATTTCATAATGAAGCCATGATATTGTACTTTTTTACCATGACTCTCCATCAAAAACACCTTTCATAAACACACACACACACACACACCTGCCTATAAATAACTAAAACAAAATTATAATGAAGCAATTCCTAAACTTACATATAGGTAAGTGTATCATTATATTTTCTTATTCATTCTGTTCTTCCTATTGTATTCTACTACATTCTGTTCTACGTAAAATAAAATGCTTATTGACACTCACCAAATTGGATGGTGACTCATCTATGGTTAAACCTATGACTGTGGATTAAACTTACGGGTCAAAATAGGCAATGAAATGTGAGGCCAGCACCAAACAATTACTCAACATTATTGCCAAGAAGCAGCCAATAGTTCACCCTATTTAACGTCATAAAAAGATGGATAGTTGGTGTCCAGAAAGAGGAAAGCATCATTCTGAACAATACCAAGCAACAGAGTGTGAGAATGTCTATTGTACTGGTGGCAGATTTCTGTCTTAGAGACCAGACTCCATCAGAGGTCTGCCCTCTCCAGGTATATGCAGGAGATGGTTCTGACTTATGCCTGTTGACCCAGAGTATAGCTATTTCCATATTTTTCATTTTAAAAAAGTGCTACAATTAGTAGCTGCAACAAAATGTTCTAAAATGATATAATAACTTAAAGGATTGGATTTTTCAGTAAGACTTACATAAACTCAACATTTTACTTAGTATAAAGATTTACCAATTAATTTCAAGGACATAGCAATTGCAAAGTACTGGCACAAGAGGAAGGGTCTTGGTTCTCTAACACACTCTCCAGGTCCTTCCTTGTTGCAACATGATGCACTCTGGTGTCAAATATACTGTATCTTACATGGAAGGAGCCATTTTCATCAGGAAACATCTCCATTAATCCTTATATAATTGCATATCTTCTGTGGCATTTCTCAGGGATGCATACCCCATAAATCTGTACATTCCAGATTTGTTTGCCATAAGCAATCGCAGATAGATGAGGCATATACAGTTAAAAGCATTCCAAAGATAAAGACTCTCCAGCAAAAACCACTATTGTGTTTGCCAGTAGGAAGACATTGCCATGTTTATAAAGCGATTTGACAAGTTCAACTTCTTCCTCCCTTGAGGATGCCTCCCTATAATTAAGTAAAAATATAGAATGCAGGTCAGCATGTTAACCATTTACTTCCCAGATGTCTTTGATGAGCCTCCATTTTGTACATCCAGGTTCTGTCATCTTCTTGTCTAATAACATGTGAGATGTATGTAGTAACAGTCCTTAGATTAGTCACAGTTAAATGGGAGAGTCTGCAGGAGGGAACCAGGCTCACTTTTCTTTATATGATCTAGACTTAGCATCATATTTTACACTTCTCTTCCAAGAATGGCTGATAAAGTGATCTTTAGCATAACAAGCCAGAATAAGTTAATACCTTATGGTCATTAGTGGAGGTTGGAGAAGTGTTCACTGCTGCTGCACTTTCTGGCTACTTGATGTGCCAGCCAGTTGCACTGCACTGTTGCTCATGCCAACTCTGTGATGTACAAAACTATGATCCATTTGTCTGTTGTGTCAGTGGAAAATGTATCATTCATATGAAAAATAAATGTTGAGCAGTCCTATATTAGACTATATCTACATATCTTGCTACAGATGTTTTGTATTCTATAGTTAACATCTAAAATGTATTCTACTTTTGTTTTTATTATGTTATATTAGTTACCATACAGTACTTCATTAGCTGCTGGTTTAATGTTCCATGATTCATTATTTGCATATAACATCCAGTGTTCATTACAACACTTGCCCTCCTTAATACCCATCACTGGGCCAACCCATCCTCCCACCCCCTCCCCTCTGAAACCCTCAGATTGTTTCCCAGAGTCCATGAACAACTGTTCATGGTTCATTTTCCCTTCTTCATTTTTCCCTTCCTTCTTCTAATGTCCTCCATGCTATTCCTTATGTTCCACATATGAGTGAAACCCTATGATAATTGTCTTTCTCTGCTTGACTTATTTCCCTCAGTATAATCCCCTCTAGTACTAGATGGTGGGTATTCATCCTTTCTAATGGCTGAGAAATATTCCATTGTATATATGAACCACATCTTCTTTATCCATTCATACGTTGAAGGGGATCTTGGCTCTTTCCACAGTTTGGCTGTTGTGGATGTTGCTGCTATGAACATTGGAGTGCATGTGCCTGTTCTTTTCACTACACCTGTACCTTTGGGGTAAATACCCTGTAGTGCAATTGCTGGGTCATAGAGTAGCTCTATTTTTTTACTTTTTGAGGAATCTCTATACTGTTTTCCAAAGTGGCTATACCAGCTTGCATTAGGGTTCCCCTTTTTCTACATCCTTGCCAACATTTTTTACTTCCTGCCTTATTAATTTTGTCCATTCTAATTGGTGTAAGGTGGTATCTCAGTGTGGTTTTGATTTCAATTTCCCTGATGGCTAATGATGTTGAACATTTTTTCATGTACCATTCGCATGCTTTCCTCAGAGAAATGTCTGTTCATGTGTTCTGCCCATTTTTTGACTTGTTTTTTTGGTTGTTGAGTTTGAGAAGTTCTTTAAAGATCTTAGATACCAGCCCTTTATCTCTAATATCATTTGCAAATATCTTCTATTCTGTGGGTTGCCTCTTAGTTTTGTTGATAGTTACCTTTGTTGTGTAGAAGCTTTTTATCTTGAAGTCCCAAAAGTTCATTATTGCTTTTGTTTCCCTTGCCTTTGGAGACATGTCATTCTACTTTTCATTAACACTTTTCTTTTCCAATAAATTTTTAATGCAACTATGAGCCTAAAATGTGCATGTTCAATTTAAAAAATACATAATGTTCATTTCTAAAGAAAACTGGTAATTGTCATCATTTAACAGATTTAACATAAACTTAAGTAAGAGTAGGGAGGCATAGTGGTATTACAGATCAAAGGAAGACAACATTTACTAAAAAAGATTTAGCACTTAATTGAAAATTTACTAAATATTTTTAAATTATTTCTAAAGGTGAGAATTTTTAAATACAGCTGCAGATTTCATTTCATACTACTCTGTGAAGATAGATTTTCATTTAGCTTAAATGATAGTTTTTTAAAATTAATTTTGTTCATTTACCTATGCATGAATTATGAAGCAATTGCTGTTAATACAATTGCCTCAGTAGAAAAAGAACATAAATATTTAGATGATTCAAATATTATATCAGAATCAAGGATGCTTCAATAGAAAATCAATGTTTGTTATTTCATTCTATTTAAGTGAAATATCTAATATTATTATAAATATGTTTCTATAGTAATTAGAAAGTTCAACATGAAAGATAAAATGGTTTTGCAACGATCATAAATTTTTTATGAAATCATCTTCATGGCAAAAACAATATTCCTAATAAGTTAAATGAACATGAAACTCTTTGTTCTATGCCCAAACTCCTAATTGTAAGCCAAAAATCTGCAATATTCTACCAATACAAACCACTATGAAATAGAAACCACTAAGTCAAAAATTTCATGTATTTTGTATCTGTTCAAAATAACTATAGAACTAAATTACAAAATAAAGTTGAATTCTTTTTTTTTAAAATTTATTTATTTGACAGAGAGAGATCACAAGTAGGCAGAGAGGAAGACAGAGAGAGGAGGAAGCAGGCTCCCCACTGAGTAGAGAGCCCGATGCGGGACTTGATCCCAGGACCCTGAGATCATGACCTGAGCTGAAGGCAGCGGCTTAACCCACTGAGCCACCCAGGCGCCCCTAAAGTTGAATTCTATAAATAATCTTCAGAAAGAGGAGATTTTGTTGTAAGTTTTCTCTTTGCTGCTTTTCAACAGAACATAGACATGTTTGAACCTTTGAGAAGTTTTAAGTTAAAACTGTGTTATGTGTCTTCTAAATTTTTTGTCTTTTTTTTATGTCTTCTAAATTTTAGTTGCATTTGTTCATAATGAATTGGCAATTTGTAATTAAAGCAATCCACAAAGAGAGTGGCGAAACTTAACAACCCTTAAGTTTTGACACTTTTAGCAAATTTTAGCAAATTCAGTATTAAAAAGATATTTGAAAACAGCAAAATATTCACATTTATCAAGAAAGCAAATGATAAATTATGAAATGAAATATACACTTAATTTGGAAATTCTGTATTTCCAAAATTATGCTTCAGAATATCTTGCTTTTTTAGGAAAAAAATTTGAGAAGGTTTTTTTTATTTTTATTTATTTATTTATTTATTTTTAAAGATTTTATTTATTTATTTGAGAGAGAGACAGTGAGAGAGAGCATGAGTGAGGAGAAGGTCAGAGAGCGAAGCAGACTCCCCATGGAGCTGGGAGCCTGATGCGGGACTCGATCCCCGGACTCCAGGATCATGACCTGAGCCGAAGGCAGTCGTCCAACCAACTGAGCCACCCAGGCGTCCCGAGAAGGTTTTTTTAAAAAGATTTATTTATTTTTTTTGAGAGAGAGAGAGAGAGTAGAAGTGCGAGGACAGCGGCGGAGGCCATTAAGGACAGAAGGAAAGGGAAAGAGACAATCAGATTTCCTGTTGAGTATGAAGCCCTATGCAGAGCTTGATCCCATGACCCTGAGAACATGACCTGAGCTGAAATCAAGAGTGGGACACTTAGCCAACTGAGCCAGTTGCCCCAGAGCACTTTTAAGTGTATAAATTGATCTATACTGAAAATGGATAAAATTGAGAAAATCTATGATTTTTTAGTCTCAACATTTGGCAGACCTTTCAAAAGAGTCACAAACTGAGAAAATATTTAATAAAGTTTGTTTTTAGAAAATTACCAAGAACAAATATCCAAGATAGTGAAAGAGACATTTGACTTAATATATTCACACATCAATTTAAAAAAATAAAATTAGAATTTTAGTATATTACTTTTAGGAGAGTTTGTTCTGAGTTTATAAAGCACTTATAGAGAGATTATATTCTCGTTTAGAAATACAATTTTTTTTCCTTCCCTGCTCCCCACAACCCCTTGCCCTGCCTCTCAAATTCCTCATCTCAGAGAGATCATATGATAATTGTTTTTCTCTGATTGACTTATTTCACTCAGCATAATACCCTCTAGTTCCATCCATGTTGTTGCAAATGGCAAGATTTCATTTCTTTTGATGGCTGCATAGTGTGTGTGTGTGTGTGTGTGTGTGTGTGTGTGTGTATACACAAAGACATATACCACATCTTCTTTATCCATTTATCTGTTGATGGACATCTAGGTTCTTTCCATAGTTTGGCTATTGTGGACATTGCTGCTATAAAAATTCGGGTACACGTGCCCCTTCAGATCACTAGATTTGTATCTTTAGGGTAAATGCCCAGTAATGCGATGTTGTAGGGTAGCTCTATTTTCAACTTTATGAGGAATCTCCATATTGTTTTCCAGAGTGGCTGCACCAGTTTGCATTCTCACCAACAGTATTGGAGGGTCGCCCTTTCTCTGCATCCTCACCAACATCTATCATTTCCTGACTTGTTAATTTTAGCCATTCTGACTGGTGTGAGGTGGTATCTCATTGTGGTTTTAATTTGTATTTCCCTGATGCTGAGTGATGTGGAGCACTTTTTCATGTGTCTGTTCACCATCAGGATGTCTTCTTTGCAGAAGTGTCTGTTTATGTCTTCTGCCCCTTTCTTGATTGGATTATTCATTCTTTGGGTGTTGAGTGTGATAAAGTTCTTTATAAATTTTGGATACTAGTCCTTTATCTGATAAGTCATTTGTGAATATCTTCTCCCATCCTGTCAGTTGTCTTTTGGTTTTGTTGACTATTTCCTTTGTTGTGCAAAAGCTTTTGATCTTGATGAAGTCCCAATAGTTCATTTTTGCCCTTGCTTCCCTTGGCTTTGGTCATGTTTCTAGGAAGAAGTTGCTGTGGCTGAGGTCAAAGAGGTTGCTGCCTGTGTTCTCCTCAAGGATTTTGATGGATTCCTGTCTCACACTGAATGAAACAAGATGGGATCAGGAGGAAGACAAACCGTAAGTGTCTCAATCTCAGGAAACAAACTGAAGGTTGCTGGGGGATGGGGGAGTAGGGATAGGGTGGCTAGGTTATGGACATTGGACATTTATGGACATTCATGGTGAGTGTTATGAAATGTGTAAGCCTGATGATTCACAGACCTATACCCTTGGGGCAAATGATACATTATATGTTAATAAAAAAATGTTTTTAAAAATAAAAAGAAATACTGTAATTTATAAAAAATATTTTTAAATTTCAAACATATTACTTATAAAATGTAATGATTAAAAAATTGTGGGGCGCCTGGGTATCTCAGTGGATTAAAGCCTCTGCATTATGCTCAGGTCATGATCTCAGGGTCCTAGGATTGAAACCCACATCAGGCTCTCTGCTTGACAAGGAGCCTGCTTCCCTTCTTCTCTCTCTCTGCATGCCTCTCTGCCTACTTGTGATCTCTGTCTGTCAAATAAATAAATAAATCTTAAAAAAATAATAATAATAAATAAATAATTGCGATTTTATCAAAGATTTAAAACTGAGGCCATATTAAAAACATATAGAAAAATGTAGAAAAACATAGAAAAAACATATAGAAAAACATAAAAGAAAATATTAGTAAAAAATAGCTGAACTATAGATCAAATAGCATAAATATATATGAATAATAATTATATACTTATGTTATTTGTAAAATTTACATAATCAGTAAAAAAAGGTTTTTTAAACTCTAATGTATATGAATATGCATTTTTAAATTTTTAATAATAATTTTCAAAAGTTAGTATTAAATAGAATAATTTTATAGGACCACCAAGAAAGACAAATTTGTTGGCTAACCAATTAATATTTCAAAATATTATTTAACTATTTTTAATGCCCTCATTCACTATTAAAATATCCCACCTGGAATGTACATATTACAAAGGCTCTTAAAGCGTGTCTCTGCAGGATATTCTGTATAAAAAAATGTACTTCATAGTCATAGAATTGGAAAACAACATTTTATATGCCTTCCCTTGTAGATGTATAACTATAACAATACAGTTATTGTTCTAAGGAGTTCTTCAGCAATTTATTAAATTTTATTTAATCACGACATTCCCAAATACATTTGAATACAGATAAAATGTCTTAACATCTATGTAACATTTCTAAAATCAATGTTCTTTTTTGTTGTTGTTCTTTTTTAAAAGATTTTATTTATTTTTGAGAGAGAGAGAGAAAGCAAGCTTTTGTGTGGAAGAACAGGAGCAGGAGGGGCAGAGGGAGAGGGAAAAACAGGCTCCCCACCAAACAATGAGCCTGATGCTGGGACTAGATCCCAGGACCCCAGAATCATGACCTGAGCTGAAGGCAGACATTTAACCAACTGAGCCACTCAGTACCTCCTGAAATCAATGTTCTACAGAACACATTTTGGATGTTCGAAGAGCATGATCTTTATGCATTCTGGCTGGTTATTTCAGTGATATAACTCATTTGCATTTTTGTGTGTTGGCTGAGAAATCTACCAAATAATTACATTCATACACTAAAAACTATCCTCACTATGAAAAAAATTCCCCCAAAATGATGAATTCCCATGAACGATGAATTATATGGTAGATGTGGAAGGGTATATCTATTTATGAATAGCAACATGGAGCCAGAAAGGTTAAATAAGATGTACAAGTCTAAGAAAACTTAATCTTTTAGATGAGACAATTAAATATGAATTCCTCGAATTCTCAGCAAGGCATGTCATACCTGGCTATTTTGTTGTAAAGTGCTGAAAACAACAACAAAAAAAACCCTAAAATTTCTACCCTGGGATTTGCAAAACTAGGAGGACCAGTTGCATTGTTATTCAAAAGTTTTCTCTTTTACATATTTTTCTCTACTCTTACTTCTTTGGTGTATTTTAGCTATGGTCTCTCAAGGTCATATCTTAATCATTACAAAGAAAGTTAAAAAATCTAAGAAAGAAATAAATTGTCTAGAAAATTCATAAAAGGTTGTTACATATGCAGTCAGTTAATATTATGGAGTAAATTCATCTGAAGGCATTTTAAGAAATAACGTGTTTTCTTATGTATTGCTTAACAAAGTATTTAACTTTTTTTCTTCTTTAACCCATTTGATTGATGTATGATTGACATACAAGAAACTATACATATTTAATATATAAAACTTGATAAATGGGGCACCTGGGTGGCTCAGTGGGTTAAGCCTCTGCCTTCGGCCTGTTTCCTCTTTCTCTCTGCTGCCTCTCTGCCTACTTGTGGTCTCTCTCTCTCTCTGTCAAATAAATAAATAAAATCTTAAAAAAAAAAAAAACTTGATAAATTTGGAGATTAGTATACAGCCATGAAACCATCACCACTCTTTATGCCACAAACATATACATTACCTTCAAAATTTTCTTCCCACTTCTTTATTATTTTCTATTAAATGCTAGAAGCTTTAAATTTAAAACTATAAGCTTTCTCCTCATAACAGAAAAACTATAACACAGCAAACTCAATTTCTGAATTTTGACAACTTATAAAAAATACATAATGTGAATCCCCTATAGCTAGCTCGACTTTACAAAATGTAAGTTCACTATTAATAATGGTTCCATTACTTCCTATGCAGAATGGATTATCCTCATCATGGTTCTCTTTAAAATGTAAATGCTCTAAAAATCATAAAATAGTAATTCAGACTCATTATTCATTTATTCATTTAACAAACAAAATGGACACAAAGGAAACAGTGAAGTCCCAGATTACTATTTAGTGAGGGAGATAGTTTCACACATAATCTGTTGTATTTGAGATAGGTAAAAAGTGCTTTGGGACCACAGTAAAAGGAACATTTTCTTCTTTTATATGTGAGACCTAATTAAATTTGTGGGTTTTATGGGGGTCCCTGGGTGGCTCAGTGGGTTAAGCCTCTGCCTTCACTCAGGTCATGATCTCAGGGTCCTGCGATCAAGCCCCACGTCGGGCTCTCTGCTCAGCGGGGAGCCTGCTTCCCCCTTCTCTCTATGCCTGTCTCTCTGCCTATCTATGATCTCTGTCTGTCAAATAAATAAATAAAATATTAAAAAAAAATTGTGGGTTTTAGTAAAGGACCACAGAATAAAGGGGAAAACAAAATCACAAAAATGGCTGGCTTCTATACCTGAGAAAACTTTCCTAAGTCAATTCTATCAGTGAATCATTTGGTGCAAATAACAGATCAGTGGTTCTCAAACTTTTTCACACAGAACCTCTTAATACCTTTAAAAATTAGTGACTCTAAATGATGAAGTTCTAGAACCTAGGTGAGGTTCGGTGGGCTGAGGTCCGGAGCCGATGACCAAGAAAGAATTCTTGAGACATCTTTGGTGCAAAATGGTGGTTTATTAAAGCACGGGGACAGGACCCATGGGCAGGAAGGGCTGCTGCCCTGGATTGTGAGGGTAGGCAGGTTATATACCTTGCGGTTGGGGGAAGGTGAGGGGAAGGGAGGTTTCAAGGGGTGTTTTCATATGTTAAAGAGGGCCTACAAGGTGCTGGGGGGAGGCCTTGCCCTTGTAGCTTGATCAATGTCGTCTTTAGGTCAGCCATTAACAACAAGACAGTTGGGAGATTCTTGGTGGGTGTTATGAACCTGCTATCACTTACATTCCCTTCTACCTCAGCCTCCTCCAGTTTCGTTTATGATGGGAAGGGAGACATTAGGGCTTAAGGAACTGAGTTATTTGCCTCTGGAAATTGGTGCTATTGATAAGGTAACCCCCCTGTTTGTAGATCTCTAGGACATCTGTAGAGCAAGGGAGATTCCTGTCCTGCAGGATTGTGATCTCTGCAAGTTAACTATTTGTTTATTGTTCATGGCAGTCAAGGGTGCTTGAGGAATGCTACACATATTACGGAGGGGAGCGGGTGGAGAGGGGGGTATAAGACGCCAGCTTTTGCTCTGTCCTCAGCCAACCTCCTGCTCCCTCATCATAAAGGTCTTTTGTTTATTTGGATTATATACAGTGATGCACTGAAGCCAGTTCATACTGGCTCACAAGAGCTGACTGTGTGTGACTACTCCATATTTTGCGTTCAGTGACATCACCTTGGCAGGTTGAAATCTACTGTCACAGGAGTAATCAGATCATGAAAAATCAGCAAACACTAAAAATCAGAGTTTTTGTGTTTTGTGGTCTGAATATTCTATTTTTAAACAACTAATAGCACAGAGGGTGCCTGGGTGGCTCAGTCAGTTAAGCATCTGCCTTCAGCTCAAGTCATGATCCCAGGGTCCTGGGATCAAGTCCTGCATTGGGCTGTCTGCTCACTGGAGAGTCTGCTTCTCCCTTTCCCTCTGCCTGCCATTCTGCCTAGCTGTGCTCTCTCTCTCTGCCAAGTAAATAAATAATTTTTTTTAAAAAACCCTCAAAAAAAAACAATGAATAGCATAGCAGTAGTTGTATTTACCAGTATTTAATGTATTAGAAATTAAAGCTGAGAAATTTAAAAATTTGAGCAAATTAAGTTCTTACAAGAATTTAAGCCCATCAGAAAAAATGCTGTTATGTAGCCTCTGAAAAACTTCAGTATATACTGAAAGAAAGGTATTGTAAAAGGCCAATAATAGTATTATAATGAAAATAGTTTTGACAGTGAAGATCCCTAAAGTGGTCTCAGAGACCCCTAGGCATCATTAGACTATACTCTGAGATCCACTGCTTTAGAACAATGAAGAGACAAAACTTATTTTATTGACACCTTTCATCACCTCGCATCTTTGTCCTTCACTATATACTCTATACTGTTACTCTTTAATGCCCTAGGAAGCAAAGAATCATGAATGATGAATGCTATGAAATGTATTACTTTGAAAATGATATATTCGAATTGTAGTCAAATGATTGCAAATTGTCATTATAGTCATTATTGATTCTTTCTCAGATATTTGTGAAGTGGTAATTGAGGCAAGATGTCATTTCTAATCCTAAAACCACAGAATTATTAATATGGGACAAATAAAAGTAAGATTATGGAAAATAATTTCTGGCTAGAAGAAACCACCTGCTATAAAACTTGATTAATGATGCCAGATGTGTATGTCTTTGTGTATATCTGTGTATGTGCATATATGTGTGCCAAGGGTGAGGAATCCTCAATAGAATATTAGCAGTATGTTTTGGACATGATCAAGAGATAGCAGTGAAAGTATCAAATCTTCAAAGATAAATAATTTAAAATAGGCACTTAGCATACTCTGTGAATTAGGCATCTTACTCTGCAATACTAGAATTTTGTCTTATAAACTGTTAAACTAATAAATGTTCTATAATGCAAGAATTTGTTTTCCACAGAGAAATTTATTCAATAAAAATTGTGGTGAGATGGGGTGCCTGGGTGTGGTAGTCAGCTAAGTGCCTGACTCTTGGTTTCAGCACAGGTAATGATCTCAGGGTCGGGACTGAGCCCCACATTGGGTTCCATCCATGGATTTGGCTTGGGAATCTCTCTCTCCCTCCACACCCCCCATTCTGTGTTCCCTCTTTCTCTCAAATAAATCTTTAAAAAAAAAAAAAAAAAGTTGAGCTGAGAAGACTCTAGGGTGTTCTTAATGATGATGTCCCTCTCCTAGTATACATGTCCTTGTGCCATCCCCTCTCCCACTGAGTGTGAGAAGGGTATAGATATATACAGTAAATGACGTATTGACCATGCCATTCCTCTTCCATACTGGAAAGCTTAACCTACCTCATTTTTTCTTTCAAATTGCCTTCCATAAGGTAAAACTATACTGTAATTTTCTCAGACACTACTTACCAAATGTAACTTTATTTTTCCAGGATTCACCAGTCTGTAGGAATTTTTTGTAAGTTCACCTGAACTGATACAAATAAAATTTGCCTGACAAATTTTCTCCAACCACATCACCACTGAACATTCCCTGAGTTTTTAGAGAGGATCCTTGAGAGTCCCATGTGTAGTCATAAATGATCTCTTCCTTCCTCTGAGCATTTTGTTGATGTTTACTCTCTGTGAATCCATGTTTTCTAATGGTGTTGGTACCTTTTTGAGAACTCTGTATAGAATCTTACTTTCAATTTTTTTTTATTATGCTAGAGTCATGCTGTGTTCTTCACAGAATAAGGAAAATGCCCTTCCTCTAGTTTCTAGGTATTTATCACCCATATCCCCAAATTTCACTATATGTGACCTGAAGTTCTATAGAGCCTTACGTGTCATCATCTCTTTCTGTATTTATACCAGTTCCCCTCACAGTTCCTAGTTTGTTCCAATTCATAGGTCTGGCTAACGTGTCCCACCCTCATCCTTGCCCCAAATATCTATACTTCAGTCTCCTTGCTGAAAGCATCTTCTCCTATGCATGTCAGCCAATAAAAATAAAATGTTGAGTACTATTTTGCATGTCATCTGATAGTTATAGACATTTTAAAATTCACTTCATGATAACCTAGTATTCATATAAAATTAAAAAGTTTTTTCACAAATTAATTATGAAAATTAAATGAGACAATATATGTGAGAAAGCCTTCCCCAATGCTTAAAGCCATATAGACATCAAGCAAATCAATTCTTTCATATATCAATTTTTTTTAATCAAATACAATTTCTTAAGCTCAAAACTTGGACTTTAGTTACACATATAAGACAGATGAAGTTCTTGCCTTCAAGAAAACAGAAAGAAAAGACAGCTAATTAAATAATGCAGGAACTTGTAGGTTCTCTCAGTTGGGTTTTTCTGGTTACTTGTACTCAAAAGCATCCAAATTCAAGCTTCTTTAACAATAACATATGAGTTTGTACAACTAAAAGTAGAGAAGTACTGTTATTTGGGAACAGTTCAACAGAACTTCTGTTTCTTTTTTTTATCTTAGTTTTGCCCTCTCATGTGGCTGCTTTGTCCTTAGATTGTTGCTAGCAGCATATTTCCTCTTTCACATTCAGCAAAATTGGAAACCCAGATCTCTATGTCTTTCTCTTAAAAGTAAGAAAATGTTTTTCCCAGCAGTCCCCAGGGAAACCTCTTTCTAATTTCAAAGTTCCAAAATATCTTAGGCTAGTCTTTCCCTAAAACAATCACTGCTAAAAAGAAAAATAGCTTTTCGTAGATAGTTTAGACCAACAAGGAGTCTCCCATCAATCCAGCTCAATTTCCCTAATGCTACTGCTACACAAAGAGAAGGAACCAATAGTCCACTCACTGGTACTACAATAGAAGATACAGCTGGATATAGGAGAAGCACAAAAAGGGAATGCTAAAGACAGTATGTTCTGTAATAACAAAATAACTAATTAGGACATACTTTAAGAAAGACAAGTCCTGAAGTAGATTTGGAGGAAGTAGAAATGTTAAGTAATTGTTTGCCAGGCAGGCAAGGCAGGAAGAACTACTTTAAGGATTATGACTGGGCATGGAAGCATAAAACAGCTTACTGTGTTTGGGGACTTCCATATTGACTGGTATACAATACATGGTAGCATATTAGCAGAAGACACCATAGCAACGGAAGGGCTAGGAGTTTGACTAGATTAAAATATAAAGAGCCAGAGGTTGACGTTGTTTTGTAAAGCCACTACGGATTTTCCAGAGAATGATAATTACATTTATGCTTTTGACTCACCTCTGGCACTTGTATTAGAGGTTGTCTTTCTGAGACCAGGGATTCTGGTAGGTATCAGGTATAATAAAACAGGTAAAAGATGATAAAGTCCTGGACCAAGGTAACAGCAGTGGGTATGAAGATGTTCATGATGTACAACTTCAGGCCTTGGTGACCTAAATGATGGGGTAAATAAAGGAAGAAAATATCAAGCGAAACCTTAAAATGAAGAGTGACATCATTCAATAGTATATTGGAATCTAGAGACAAAAAGAGGTTTTAAAAGATCTTAATTCATATTAAGACAGTTTGGAGTGGCTGCTGCACATCTGGTGGAGCTAACCAGAAAACAACTGGATCTAATCATCTATATGAGTACAAGTCTGGGCTGGTGGTATATACCTGCACCATTAATCTACAGATAGGAGTTGAAAGTATAAAGGGCAGATGTTTTTAGCATGCTAACATGTAAGGGGTGGAAAAAGAAAGAAGAATCCACAAAGAAATCTGGAAAGAATTTCCAGAAATAAAAGAACAATTAGTAAAAGTAAAAATGTCCAACAGTCATTCAGTATTTAATTTAGCTGGGTACTCTACTAATCAATGACATTTACTGTCCTATCTAATAAAAAAAAAAAAAACCATGAAATTTTCATCATTTTTTTTATTGTACGGATCAGAGAATGCAGGCTCAGAGGAAGATTGGACAAGTTCTTCCAATATTAAACAAGCAGTTAAGGGAGTGTAGAGCACACTATTTTTATTTTTATTTTTATTTTTAAGGGTTTTATTTATTTGTTTGAGAGAAAGAGAGAGCAAGCACAGGGGCAGGTGGCACAGAGGGAGAAGCAGACTGCCCACCGAGCAGGGACCCTGATGCAAGGCTCAATCCCAGGACCCCTGGATCAGGACCTGAGCTGAAGGCAGATGCTTAACCAACTGAGCCACCCAAGCACCCCAAACTATTGTTAAAGATAATTTAAATGTGCTGAATTTATCTAAGCAGACTATGTGAATCAATGTGACTAGGTATTTTTAGTGTATCCTATACCACGAAGGGCACAAAATTAGTTTTAGTGTCATTTACCTTGGCTGAAATCCTTTCAGTATGCAAGATAAAAAAAATGATAAACACTACCAGAAGATCATAAAACCTAGCTAGTTCTGTGATATTGTCAGAAAGCACACTTTGAACTTACCTATTGAACAATACACTTTACCTTTAGAGGAAAAAAATCTCATATTTATTATTCTACCTTCAAGGAGAGGGTTTTCCAGTAAGAAGCTTTGCTAGTTGGGGAAAGAATTTTTATGGAAATAAAAAAGGGAATATAAATGGTATTGGTCTTTTGATGATCTTCTTCACCATAGTGGTACATTCTCTTTGTTCTCCAAGCTGTCTTTGTAATTTGTTCTCTTCTAGCCATTGTGGCTGGTTTAGCTGGATGAAATTACACACATGGCATTAGTTGGGTTGTGCAGGGGAGTGAGGCTGGGAGTGAGACCAACTGACATGAGCTATTCTCCTTTATCTCATCTTACTCTCTTCTTCAAGTTAACTAACACATTCAGTGCTTACTGCTTCAAAGAACCCATGATGCAAAGGAAAAATGAATCAATAATTACCCCACTGACTTTCAAAAGGCTATACTTCAGAATGCTGAACAAAATTTGGGGATGAAGAACAGAAAATCTCCTGTTTCTGCTAAAGGAGACCTATGCTTTGAACCTATTCAGGGGATGAAACTTAAGGACAGGAAAGGAAGCAAGGCTAAAACCCTAATAAGTTCAGGAAGAGCAAAGAAAACTTCTTCACTTATCCCTTGCCTGCTTTGGACTTGAGAAAAAGGGTCCCAGGGGGAAAAGGACCTCACCATTAACGTCTATGCAGATAAGTACACAGATGCTGCCCTATCCCCTTATCCCCCTGTTCCATGTGCCTTACATAACAAGAACAGCAGGATGATTTCTATTCTATTGTAACATGAAGAGGTGGGCAGCTTCTGGAATTAGCACTTAGTTTCCTTTAGGCTGTTGTTTTACTAGACCAACCGGAATTTCCCTCACATACATGAAATTAGCATGAAATGTCACTGTGAAGCCATGGATTTAAAGGTTCTGCGCAGTCAGCAATGACCTGAGAGTCAGCCAGAAACTAGGCTCAGCCAACAAGGATATATTATAATCTTGAGGATCAGATCACCTCATCTCACAACTTGTCACTGCCTAAGTCTCCTGGAACTTTAGATGTCACCTGAGTGATATGAAATTGATGGAAAGATTGAGTTTCTAACTTCCATGAAAATGGGGCCTTAAAATTAAAGTGTAGACATACTAAAATAAATTTACAGTTCCTTCATGACTGAATTTATAACCTGAATTTTATACTAGCTACACTTGTCTTTGCCTCTCACAATTAGAGAAGTCAAGCCCAGAAGGCAACACTAAAATAGGAGACATGAAGCAATAGGTTTAGCTGTCCCTCTGATTCATGCCTTTCACAGAAAAGACAAAAGATGTCTTCACTGCACACATGCAGTCCAGTCTATCTCATCAAGCAGGCTCCCTGGCACAGACTTGTGGCTGACACTCTAGTTTTAACAAGCAGTGTGAAGTTTGCCTTGAGGGTCGTTAGTTTATCATCCTCAGGAACCCAGGTGGGAACAGATAGCTGATGGAAGATTACGAATTCCTGATGCTAAACACTCATCATCTGAGAGATGGTTGACATTGCACACTCAAATATAACACAATCTGCCTGTGTCAATGTCAGTTCATATTCTATAAAGAGCAGACAGATCATTATTTTTAAAAAGCAAAGCAAGGGTGGGGGATGAGTGAAATAGATGAGGGGGATTAAGATGAGCACTGAGTGATATATTTGTTAATATATAATTTATATATAATTGTTGAATCATTAAATTGTATGCCAGAAACATATAACACCTTATGTTAAATTATACTGGAATTAAAATAATAAACAAAACCAAAAGCAGAATATCTTCCCAAATGTCGGCAATGTCTATGCTTATTGTCAATACCAAAACATCTGTAAAAGGTTAATTTGGAATTTCAAGACTTATATACATGTGTTCATTGGCATCAACTTCTTAATAGATCTGTTTTTAGGGACAGGTTTAATGTGTGTGTGTGTAAATATGCTAAAAGTATGAATGTATATGCTCTTAATATAGAAAAATATGAGGTAGTGCAGATGTCAAGAGTATGTAATTGCCATTCAGTATATAAGATGATTATTTAGAATCATGTTTCAAAAAGGATGTAAAGTTGAAATCTATTAATTATAATTTAATTTACTGAAATGTGGCACGCCAGAGATTATTTCTAATTATAGTAATTTCAATGACAAAAGTTGGCATTACGGTCAGTTTTTACATACGCTTTTGCCATAGACAAAGAAAAATCATCATATGATGCTCCTTTTGAACAACAAAATGTGTCACGTTTACCTGAGGATTTGGAATTGTCATCTGGAATTGGGTTTTTCCATGTCTACTTGTCTTTTACAAATAAATCCAGGAAGAAAAAGAGTACATAAAGAAATAGAAATTAATTAAAAACAAACACTCAGATGGGGCATCTGGCTGGCTCAGAAAGTAGAGTGTGCAACCCTTAATCTTGGGGCTGTGAGTTTGAGCCACAAGTTGGATGTAGAGATTACTTAAAAATAAAATCTTCAAAAATAATAATAAAATAAAATAAAAACACTGAGAAAACATCCCTAAACAGAGCCAACAGTAATTCAGTACACTTTGCTTGGCGCCCCCCTCAAAACAGGGCCAATTCTACAGAATTAAACCAATATTTGATAGTATGTTTAGGGTGTTGGGCTAAGTGGAGGTAAAAAGAGGAAAAGATACTATCTTTGCCTAAAAGTAACTTATAGATAGTAGTGGTGACCGATGCACAAACTTTCACAATATTGAGATATGTTTAGAGCTCTATAGGAGCATAGCAGAATGTGTCCTCTTTCAATAGTCAGAGTATACTTAAGTGGGCAATATGAAAGTGGTATAAGGGTGGGTAACAGAGAAGAGTAGTGGTTCCAAGAAGATCCTCCAGATAAGATGGAGTATGAAATAAGTCTTAAAGGATAAGTTGAAACCCTTCAGGCAAGTGTACCTCTGCAAGAGCATCCTCCCAAATTCATTATACGTAACCTGTGCCCTACTGGCCCCCTTCTGTCCCCAGCATGATGAGAAAGGCTTTCCTTTTCCCACTCCCTTGATTCCTTTGGTCATCTATTATTGACTGAATGTTTCTCTTGTCCCAAATTTGCCAGTCAAAGCCCTAACCCCCAATGCGACAGTATTTGGAGACATGGCTTTGGGGAGGTAATTAAGGTTATATAAGCTTGTGAAGATAGGTCCATCAGGAAGGGATTAGTGTCCTGATAAGAAGAGATACCAAAAATCTCCTTCTCTCAATCTCTTCCTGCTCAAAAAAGAAGTCAAGTGAGGACACAGTAAGGAGGTAGCTATGTGCAACCTAGGGAGAAAGTCCTCACCAGAAACCAACCATGTTGGTACCCTGATCTAAGGCTTTCAGCTACCAGAACTATGATCAAGTAAATTTTTGTTGTTCAAGATACCCATCCCATGGTATTTTATTATGGAATCCCAAGAAAATGAAGACATCATCCAAGCACATCTGGCCACCTTACCTTACTTTCTCTCAGATTTTGAAACACCCTTGGAAGTCGCAAATACTTTGAAAGGTAACATTTCAAACTTTCTCTCAACCTACAGCTTATCTCAGACTGATATTTACAACATATTGACTATATATTCTCATCATGGTTCAAATGCCTCTTACTTGATACCAGTGTAGTACTTAATATTAATACACTGCAGGTATGCCCTAGTGATATAGAACTAATTTATCCAAGAAAACCATCCTGGTGACAAATATCCACTCCCTGGGAGATCTTTGAACAGCTCCCCTCCCCTTCAGCAAAAAAGGTAAGTCAGCCAAGTCTAGGAGTTTATATCATGGGCATATTTTGAAAAGATTAAGTCTGAAGTAAAGTTAGGTCTGCAGGTTACTTTCCATGGCCCTTTCTCTTTGTCCAGTTTTCAAGAAATCCTATTTGGGTTACTATCCTAGCATATTTGCATAGATTATACATGAGGCAGTTTGTTGCTGGTAGGTAGTCTTCCCACCAATACCATTTGGGATTGGTCAAATTTATTGGAATTCTTGAATGGCTCTAAAGGGTGAAGAGATATACTTGACTCTATTGTGGAGGTGTTAATGATACATAGCTTGCATTAAGATTTACATATTAATAGTATTCTGGACAAACCCATATATTAAAAAGGTGAGTGTTCATTATTCTAAGGGAGATGTAGCAATGTGCTCCATTTAATTCCCCAACAAGTGTAGTAGTTGGTTCCTGCCATCCTCCTTCATCATAGCTACCAGTCCATTTGCTATTCAGACCCCCACTCATTTTTACTTGCACAAGACATTATCCACATGCAGTAAGAAAGACAGGGAGTAAGGAAAGTCTCAGGTTATTGAAGGGGCAAAGTGTTCATTTGTGACCAGATGAAATAATGACTGCTGTCCAATACTATCCTTCTAGGCTAACTAATCTCTATGCTTCTCTCATCACCTTATTCTTCTATCTCTTCTCCCCATTCTCCTCTAGGGAATTCTTCTAGTCTGGTGAGGGTGGGGTGAGGTGGGCATCTCTAGTTTCTACTCTTTCATATTATTCCTCTTCATCGATGAATACTGAATGGCTTGGTTGCTTAAATAATGGTGTGTATAAGGGGAAGGGTAGAGGAAAAGCAGAGGAGTTAGAAAAGAGTGCAGTACCTACACAAAAATGCATACATGACTTGATACCTTTAAAATATTATATTGGGCTTGAGAAAGGAAGAAAGGATATCCGAAAGAAACAAAACGACATGCTATAAAAGGCACTTTGGGATTGACTGCATGTTTTGTTATGAGTTCTAGTGGATCTTTATGAGTATTTTAGATTACTGCAAGATACGCAGATTTTATTCCAAAAATGTTGGGATTTAGTGAAATGTTTCAAGAAGGAAAATGGTTTGTGTTCCAGAAAGACTGCTCTGTCAATCTTTGACACTTTCCATGCAGTTGACATTGGATTCTAGGGTAAAAACTGAGGCAGATCTCAATTAGAAGGCTATTGCAATAGCCTAACTGACAGGTAATACTACTCGTTTTAGTGCTCTAGCTTTAGATATTGAAAGATGTAGTCTGAATTGGCTATATACTGATGGCAGAATCTAAAAAAACTTGCCTGATGAACTGGACATTGTTGTCAGGAGACAGGAATGAATAATAATTCCTACCTAGGTACTTTTCCTGAGGAGTAGAATAAAAATTGAAATAGGGATACTTTGGAGAGATAAGATTTGGGTGTTGGGAATTAAGTACTCCATTTTGGAACTGTAACTTATGAGATTCAATTGAACACCCAAATGAAGATAGTTGGGAAAGGGGTTGATACTCATGCAGAAGATGCAATATGAGGGGCATGAGCATACAAATATTAATGGAAGTGATAAAACTGAGTAAGCTCACCTAAGGAGAGAACATAAATACAGAAAATAGGAGAACCAAAGGATATGGCCCTGACAGAAAGGCAGCAGTGAAAAAGTCAGCAAAAAGAAATAAAACCAGGTATGTCTAAAGATGAAATTATGTATTTCAAGTAGTGAATAGTCAGACATTAAAGTTGCAAAGATGACAAGTAAGAAAAGAACAGGAAATTGGCAATTCATTTTGGCAAGATGCAGGTCACTGGTGAGAATTTTCAGTGGAGAGGGAGAGAAGACTAGCCTGATTTTTAAAGTTTAAGGAGGAAATGGATGTAAAGAAGTCTGTAAAGGCAATTCCTTTAAGGAGTTTCTTTGAAGGGGAGCCAAGAAATGGAGAATAACTGTAAAAGAATTGAAAGAAAAGAAATCTAAGGTCAAGAGATGGTTCAATGTTTTTAAATTTTAAAGATGGGTAATGTTAAAGGAGTATATTATGGTGATGAGCATGTTCTGGTATATGCGGAACCTGCCAAAGGAAAGAACAAAGTGGATTACTCTTTTCTGCTTCCAGACAGTAGATTTCTGCAACTGAAATTAATTCAGACATAAAAAAAAAAAAAAGAAAAGAAAAACAAAACCAAACCAAAAAACCCCTCAATAATAAAACGTTTAGAAGTCCCTTAGTGAACTTCTGTGGTATTTAACAATGGTTTTCATTTCATCCTAGCTAAGTCTTAATTCATGTGATATTTTGTAACATTGTACAACTGAAGGTACATTATGGAAAGAGAGGAGAAGACTTAACAGATACTTGCCACTTTAAATATTGCCTGAGTAGTTTTAAAGAAATCAAATCTTGTAAAAAGCCTCTAAACTAACAAAAGATTATAACCACTTCTGAAAGGTTAAGTGAATTTAATGTCTCTTGCCTTAAGAGAAAAGTAGCTGATGAAATTATTTGAAAATCCCAGAAAATGAATGTAGCAAAATTAGATGATGATATACAAAAATCTTGCTACAGACTAAGTAAAGATCAAGGCTTAGGAAGTCGAAAACCTTTTTTTTGTTGGAAGATCATTAATGTGTGGAACAGGCTACCAAAGAAAGCAATAAAATCTTTAACTATGAAAATGAATTTAAGCATTTGGACTGTATAGATAAACCCTTCAAACATTAGCTCTGTAAGTGGAGAGATCACTAAGAACCATATGGGCTCTTATTTTGTAAAAGCATTATTTCAGCAGGGTAAAGGATGGAAAAGAATCAGTATTTTTATTTTAAACCAAAAATTGGTCTTTTTTCAAAGATAATTAAAATATTACATAAGTAAAATCTATTGTTATAATAATCAAGCTAATATGAGAAACAAGTCAGCCTGAAAAGATTAGATGTACTTAACCGTTTTCAGTAATTTGATCATAAGGCAGTTCTGTTTCCTTTGACACTTATAAACATGACAACACAGAAGGCTAACAATACCTTCTTATATATTTCCAAATTGAAGAAGACCATACAGGAAAATATTTCAATACTTCAGATCCCCAAACGCTCCTTTATCTCCCAAATATCCAGGTCACTAAGAAAAACTGGCTTTATTTACCTCTTAAAATCATTCGGTTGACAATTGTCATGTTGCTCACTGTACTTGAAAATTACTCACCCATAACCCACTAATTCCCGCATGATGTTAGGCACAGGGCAATCAGTTAACTGGAACAAAACATGTATCCATTTAATGACAAGTATTAATTCCAAAACAAGGAAGCTTTCACATCAAATTAAATGCTAAAATCATAAGATTTTATAATTTTTATGTCTCTGAAAGCTTAATACTGATTTTTGTGCTATGAAAAAAAAAAAAAAAAAAACCTCTCAAGTACTGATTTTTTTTTGAGGCAGAAAAAGACAGAAATCTCCCCCTGGTTTCCTTTAAATTAAATAGAATCATCGGCATTAAGAGTTTACAGTCTTCTTTCTAAAGAGCTCATCTGATTTAAACACATAATCATAAAATTGCTTAGAAAGTCAAACTGTACAAAACGGACATGGACAAGAACCAACAAGGCAAGTTCAAATTATTAGGAAGTACTCAAGATCTAATCAGGACCCATACAGAAGCAGAGTGAAAAGAGTCAGTGTAACTTAAGTGTCCAAGCAAGAGAAAACAGTCTGTGCAAAAACAGTCTTTTGGGCACAAGTTTTTTATATGCAAATCAGCTCACACACCATAATAAATTTGGGAATGATGTCAAAGTAGGGTGGAAGTAGCCCTGGGTCACGTGTTTCTCTTCCCATTCCCCCTAACACCCAGTTAAGATTTTGCTTCACTAAAGAAAAGTAACTGAAAAAAGGATCCGGCCATGAAGGTGCAGTATGTCCAGAAATGCCCATTCACTGCCAGTCTTCCTGGGTCAGTTCAGTTTTGATTTGTGTCTCCAATTGGGCATTTTTCCTTTTTTTCCAGAATCCAACAGCCTGAATTCTTCCTTACCACTCCTTCTAATGAGTTACTATCACTTTTTTTTTAAGATAACTTCCTGCATTTACTGTTGTATTTATTTATTTATTAGAAATGTGACCTGTCTTTTTAAGTATTAGTATTTCTACTAAAGCACTGTTACTTGGGGCTCTGGTTAGAAAATCACACAGATCCTGTATAATCTGTTCTTAACTTTATTTTCCCATAGATCTATTGTTTTCAGTGTGTAATTTTGCAGAATACACTTTTTTTCAAAGCAAGATATACATTACAATATAGCAAAGTGTCTGTAATATTCCAGCTCATAAGCTGAAATACAAAAAGAGAAAAAAAATCACTAGCTGCCTTTATTATTATATCTAAGTCTTATTTGCAGGACAATGAGCAGGAATGTCAAGAGTTTCTACAGTACTCTGGTAATTATTTGATTGTGTGTGTGTGTGTGTGTGTGTGTGAGAGAGAGAGAGAGAGAGAGAGAATGAGAGCATGCACAACAGTCAGGGAAGGGGAGAAAGAGGTATTCCAGAGAGCCAGGGGCTAAAATACATGATGGCATTAATCCTTGCTATTTTAACTAGGTCACACTGTTCAATCAACATTCAAGGGTTATAAATATTCACCAAGGAGTCAAGGTTTTGAAGACTGGGAAATAAGGCCACATTTATGCACTAAAATGTGTCTCATATGCAACCCACTTTTTTCAGAAACATAGGTGAGACATGCCACTGTCTTTTTCAGAAGATGCTTATATATAGTTAACAAATGTGAACTAATAACCATATGAAAAAATGCTTATATATAGTTAACAAATATGAAATATATATATATATATACATTTGTTTTATATATATATATAAAACAAATGTGAACAAAACAAGATCCAAGAAGGTTGTTTTGTTTCATGAGGTTGCAACAACTAGATGTTCTCTTTATTCTTTAAGGCTAATTTTGTGACTACCATTGACATATCATATAATAGATATCCTCTTAGTGTGTGCTTCCATCAGAGAACTCGCAAATACTTCAGAATAAGCAATATGTCTATATATCTCCAACACAATGCTTAGAATGCAAATGTTTGCTGAATGATTCAATCATATGAATAAACAATTAGAAAAAAATGTTTGCGCAAATACTGATCTTCATCTTAGTTTGTCCTAATCTTAAACATCAGGTTCTAATATACTGTCCTCAAGGATATCCACACCCCAGTATTTTATTATGACTTTTTTCATAGTACATATGGTTGCTATTCTATTACACACCCTTCTGCATATGTCTATTATCACCACTAGATGGGGAGCTTTGGAAGGCACTCTCATGTATTTCCTAGAGATTATCATAATTTTTCTACCTAGTAGATGTTCAATAAATATTCTCTGAATATAATGTCTTTTTAAGCACATTAGAAACAATTACAAATAACAAAATTATCAACAGTGAAAATTTCACTGTTTTGGGGATCCAGTTTTAATATTCAATATTTATAACAATTTTTACATAAATGTCTATTTCCATGAGGGAGTTCAACATGCAAAATAAAAATAAACATTCAAGAATTTTAAAAAAATCTTTTGAATCATAAAGTGCTTATTTATATTATTGGTCATAATTTATAAAACTAGCAATTTCAATTTCTGGATGATTGAAAATTTCACAGAAACTTTTCTTCAGAGCTTGCAATCTAAAATACAAAGAAATAAGGTTTTAGAATGCTATCTTTTACAGTGCCCAAATTCTCAGATTTGGAATAGTCAAATCATACTTAAGAATAAAATATATCTAATGGAAATATAGAGATGAGTAATTTCTTTATAGAAAAATCAAAGTTTATTGTATGCTGCAAGATGCTGTGACTTAATATGATGTAATGTTTGTGTTGACTTTCCCTTTGTGTTTTCTCTGCTCTTTCTTTAGTCCTGTAATTACATGGTTTAATGATTTATGATAGTAGTATCAAAACATTGGTTCAGAAGCAATAAAAGTACTTCATTAGAAAGTTCTACTTACCTACAACATCTTCTGGTGATGGAGAAGTGACACTGTTTAAAAAAAAAAAGTAAAAACTAAAAAAGCTTTTCAATAGCACTCTAAAAGCAAATGCCTCAAAGCAATTGATGCGTCCTATATTCTGGAACGGAACAGACCCTAACATTAAAATGACATTTTGCAGCATATTGGTAAGTTTGAAATCAGTCATCCTATTTCCTGCTTAAGACTTCATCTGTTAAAATGCTTCTACTTTATCTTGAAGCAAACCAAACAGAGCACTCTACAGAATAGTATGTTGTTGGGCTCCTGGCCATCTGTACTATGCACACAAATGCACCCATCAACCACCATCACTTAATCTTTGGCTTTATTTAAGATTTTTTGTGATGGCATCAATCAATCTATTCTCCCCACCCCCAATTTTACTGAGACATAATTTATACATACATTGCATAAGTTTAAAGTGTACAGCATAATGATTTGATACACTGCAAAATGATGGTCACAATAACATTAGCTAATAGTTCCAACACCTCATTTAGTTACCTTTTATTTTTTTTGTGGTGAGAACATATAAGATTCTACTTTCAGTAATTTTTTTAAAAGATTTCATTTATTTGAGAGTGAGAGTGAGTGAGAGAGTGAGCACACAAGCCAAGGGGAAGGGCAGAAGGAGAAGGAAAGGAGACTCCCCACTGAGCAGGGAGCCCAACATGGGGCTTGATCCCAGGACCCTGGGATCACGACCTGAGCTAAAGCCAGATGCTTAACTGACTGAGCCACCCAGGTGCTCCTGCTTTCAGCAATTTTTAAGTGTATAATATTGTTAACTGTAGTCACCATGTTCACATTAGATCTCTAGGACTTATTTATATCTGGAAATTTGAACCCTTTCACCATCATTTTCCTATTTTCTATACTGGCAACCCCTTGTAAGCATACCTATATTCTCTATTCCTATGAATTTGGCTTTTTCAGATTCCATGTATGGGGGGCACCTGGAAAGCTCAGTCAAGTTAAGCAACCAACTCTTATTATCAGCTCGGGTCATGATCTCAGGGTTGTGAGATCAAGCCCCACATCGGGCTCATGTTCTGGTCATGGAACCTGCTTAAAATTCTCTCTCTCCCTCTTTCTCTCTGCCCCCCAACAAAAAAATATAAAATTATTTTTAAAAAAGATTCCACATATATGTAAATGAAATCATACAGTATTTGTCTTTCTCTGAGGACTTATTTTACTTAGCGCAATGTCCTCAAGGACATCTCTGGATTTTCTTTTGTTTTATGGCTGAATAATGTTCCATGGTATATACACACCACATTTTCTTTATTCATTCACCTGCAGATGGTCAATCTATTTAGATACTCAAATGTATGAAATAGAAGCACCATTCAGGTGAGACATTGGTCTTATACTCAATCTGTGCATTAGAATCAATTGGAAAAATCTTTTAGAAAATATAGATTTCCAAGCTGCACCCTATCATTCTATTTCATTTGAGTGAAGCTGGGGCACAGAGCTAAAATGCTGCTCCAGCAATTTTTAAAGAATAGCCAGAACTGAGAACCAGTCCAGTAGTGAAACATGGTCTGATACGGCAGACCTAATGTCAATTGCCACTACAGACTCTTAGTAGTTAAGACTTTAAAACAAAACTCCTATAGTTAATATCTTTTTTAAAAATTGATTTTACTGTAGGACTTCTAAGTTCTATAACAACAGTAAAGAACCTATTGCTCCACTACAACATTAAACAAACTATCTCAACCCTGCAAAGATGTTTATGAGTCAATAAAATTTCCTACTGTTAACAACACATAAATATATTTGCAACTTTAAAAGGAAATGTTATTTATAACTCTCACAATGGCAACTGCTTTTAAAAAAATACTCAACGAAACATCACTAGACCTATAATAATATTTATGTATCAAAAGGAGAAGGACATTAAAGAAATCCTTGCCTGCTTGCTTCCACAAGTTTTTCCACTGATTGTCTAGTACCATCTAAATGTATATTCTGCAAAACTCTGTGACACTTATCTGTAAAAACCAATAAGGAATAAAAAAACTCTAAACACTACATATAACTGTTTGTAAAAAAATAAATTCTTGGACGAATTGCTTCATTAGGCATTTAAAATGAAAATGTGAATTTTGCTTAAAAGAAAAATAGTATGAAAGAACAGCTTGAGGATGCAATGAAATAATGCCTTTTGAGCATATTACAGATATTCCATT
This sequence comes from Mustela nigripes, assembly GCF_022355385.1. Lineage (NCBI taxonomy): Eukaryota > Metazoa > Chordata > Mammalia > Carnivora > Mustelidae > Mustela > Mustela nigripes. The sequence continues at coordinate 150,320,675 of NC_081559.1, forward strand.
TGTTACAATATTGCAGATATTCCATTAGTTATAATAACTATACTCTACCAAGGACCTGCAATCTGGTAAATCAGGACTGGGGGGGGGGGGAGCATAAAATCAGCCAGAAACTGAGAAATGAAAGTCATGTTAAAATTTGATTTTGTTTGGACGCCTGGGTGGCTCAGTGAATTAAGCCACTGCCTTCGGCTCAGGTCATGATCTCAGGGTCCTGGGATCGAGTCCTGCATCGGGCTCTCTACTCAGGAGGGAGCCTGCTTCCTCCTCTCTCTGCCTGCCTCTCTGCCTGCTTGTGATCTCTCTCTGTCAAATAAATAAATAAAATCTTTTAAAAAAATTTGATTTTGAAGAAATGGGCAGAGGCCATGAACAGACATTTCTGCAAAGAAGACATCCAGATGGCCAACAGACACATGAAAAAGTGCTCCATATCACTGGGCATCAGGGAAATACAAATCAAAACCACAATGAGGTATCACCTCACACCAGTCAGAATGGCTAAAATCAACAAGTCAGGAAATGACAGATGCTGGCGAGGATGCGGAGAAAGGGGAACCCTCCTACACTGTTGGTGGGAATGCAAGCTGGTGCAGCCACTCTGGAAAACAGCATGGAGGTTCCTCAAAATGTTGAAAATAGAACTGCCCTATGACCCAGCAATTGCACTACTGGGTATTTACCCTAAAGATACAAATGTAGTGATCCAAAGGGGCACGTGCACCCTTATGTTTATAGCAGCAATGTCCACAACAGCCAAACTATGGAAAGAACCTAGACGTCCATCAACAGATGAATGGATCAAGAAGATGTGGTATATATACACAATGGAATACTATGCAGCCATCAAAAGAAATGAAATCTTGCCATTTGCGACAACATGGATGGAACTAGAGCGTATCATGCTTAGCGAAATAAGTCAAGTGGAGAAAGACGGCTATCATATATCTCCCTGATATGAGGAAGTGGTGATGCAACATGGGAGCTTAAGTGGGTAGAAGAAGAATCAATGAAACAAGATGGAATTGGGAGGGAGACAAACCATAAGTGACTCTTAATCTCACAAAACAAACTGAGGGTTGCTGGGGGGAGGGGGTTGGGAGAAGGGGGTGGGATTATGGACATTGGGGAGGGTATGTGCTTTGGTGAGTGCTGTGAAGTGTGTAAACCTGGTGATTCACAGACCTGTACCCCTAGGGATAAAAATATATGTTTATAAAAATTTTTTTAAAAAAATTTGATTTTGGTCAAGGATGCCAATAGTATGAGCATCCTTGATGCTCTTCCATCAGTTAATCACCTATCAGTGGCACCCAGAATTCAACACTGCTAGTTCATAATGTCTTTTACAACTGGAATTTTCCATTAGATTAATATGATATAGTAAGATGCTATTATAAGGAAGTGGCAAGCTGAGACTGCTTCAGCTAGCCGGAGATCAGCTAGATAGCTTATCTAAAGATTGCAAACACCTGAAAATCCATCGGCAGATCGAAGAGAAGAAGAACAGCAATTCTGGAAACAGAAAAACAACCACTTTCTGAAAGGTAGGACCGGCGGAGAAGTGAATCCAAAGCGACGGGAAGATAGACCCCTGGGGGAGGGGCCGGCTCCCGGCAAGCGGCGGAGCAACAGCGCACAAAATCAGGACTTTTAAAAGTCTGTTCCGCTGAGGGACATCGCTCCAGAGGCTAAACCGGGGCGAAGCCCACGCGGGGTCAGCGTGGCTGCAGGTCCCGCAGGGTCACAGAGCGATCGGGGGTGTCTGAGTGTCGCAGAGCTTGCGGGTGTTGGAGCGGGAGGGCCGGCTACAGAGACAGAGCTGACAGTAAGCTCGCAGCTCCGTGTTACCTTGAACCGGTCGCGGGCTCGGTGAGCTCGGAGCGCGGCCAGAGGTCGGGCAGACGGGAGTAACTGGGCGCTGTTCTCTGAGGGCGCACTGAGGAGTGGGGCCCTGGGCTCTTGGCTCCTCCGGGCCGGAGACCAGGAGGCCGCCATTTGTATTCCCGTCCTCTGGAACTCTACGGAAAGCGCTCAGGGAACAAAAGCTCCTGAAAGCAAACCCGAGCGGATTACTCACCCCGGCCCCGGGTAAGGGCAGTGCAATTCCGCCTGGGGCAAAGACACTTGAGAATCACTACAACAGGCCCCTCCCCCAGAAGATCAACAAGAAATCCAGCCGAGACCAAGTTCACCTACCAAGGAGTGCGGTTTCAATACCAAGGAGAGCAGCAGAATTCCAGAGGAGGAGAAAGCCAAGCACGGAACTCATGGCTTTTTTCCTGTGATTTTTTTTAGTCTTGCAGTTAATTTAATTTTTTCTTTTTCATTTTTTTTTTCTCGCCTTCGGGTAAAATTTTTTTTTAACTGTTACCTTTTTCTTTTTTAACGATTTTTTACTAGTTTATCTAATATATATATATATATATTTTTACATTTTTCTTAGGTGTTTTCTTTTTTTAAAAAATTCTTTTCTTTTCTTTTTTTCTTTTTCTTTTCTTTTTGTTCTTTTTTTTCTTTCTTCCTTTTTGAACCTCTTTTTATCCCCTTTCTCCACACTCACGATTTTGGATCTCTTCTAATTTGGTTAAAGCATATTTTCCTGGGGTTGTTGCCACCCTTTTAGTATTTTACTTGCCCCTTAATTTACTCTTATCTGGACAAAATGACAAGACGTAAAAATTCAACACAAAAAAAAGAACAAGAGGCAGTACCGAAGGCTAGGGACCTAATCAATACAGACATCGGTAATATGTCAGATCTAGAGTTCAGAATGACAATTCTCAAGGTTCTAGCCGGGCTCGAAAAAGGCATGGAAGATATTAGAGAAACCCTCTCGAGAGATATAAAAGCCCTTTCTGGAGAAATAAAAGAACTAAAATCTAACCAAGTTGAAATCAAAAAAGCTATTAATGAGGTGCAATCAAAAATGGAGGCTCTAACTGCTAGGATAAATGAGGCAGAAGAAAGAATTAGTGATATAGAAGACCAAATGACAGAGAATAAAGAAGCTGAGCAAAAGAGGGACAAACAGCTACTGGACCACGAGGGGAGAATTCGAGAGATAAGTGACACCATAAGACGAAACAACATTAGAATAATTGGGATTCCAGAAGAAGAAGAAAGTGAGAGGGGAGCAGAAGGTATACTGGAGAGAATTATTGGGGAGAATTTCCCCAATATGGCAAAGGGAACGAGCATCAAAATTCAGGAGGTTCAGAGAATGCCCCTCAAAATCAATAAGAATAGGCCCACACCCCGTCACTTAATAGTAAAATTTACAAGTCTCAATGACAAAGAGAAAATCCTGAAAGCAGCCCGGGAAAAGAAGTCTGTAACATACAATGGTAAAAATATTAGATTGGCAGCTGACTTATCCACAGAGACCTGGCAGGCTAGAAAGAGCTGGCATGATATTTTCAGAGCACTAAACGAGAAAAACATGCAGCCAAGAATACTATATCCAGCTAGGCTATCATTGAAAATAGAAGGAGAGATTAAAAGCTTCCAGGACAAACAACAACTGAAAGAATTTGCAAATACCAAACCAGCTCTACAGGAAATATTGAAAGGGGTCCTCTAAGCAAAGAGAGAGCCTACAAGTGGTAGATCAGAAAGGAACAGAGACCATATACAGTAACAGTCACCTTACAGGCAATACAATGGCACTAAATTCATATCTCTCAATAGTTACCCTGAATGTGAATGGGCTAAATGCCCCTGTCAAAAGACACAGGGTATCAGAATGGATAAAAAAACAAAACCCATCTATATGTTGCCTCCAAGAAACACATTTTAAGCCCGAAGACACCTCCAGATTTAAAGTGAGGGGGTGGAAAAGAATTTACCATGCTAATGGACATCAGAAGAAAGCAGGAGTGGCAATCCTTATATCAGATCAATTAGATTTTAAGCCAAAGACTATAATAAGAGATGAGGAAGGACACTATATCATACTCAAAGGG
>NC_081559.1:150324646-150371318 GCF_022355385.1 Mustela nigripes
TCTGTCCAACAAGAAGATTTAACAATTTTAAATATCTATGCCCCCAATGTGGGAGCAGCCAACTATATAAACCAATTAATAACAAAATCAAAGAAACACATCAACAATAATACAATAATAGTAGGGGACTTTAACACTCCCCTCACTGAAATGGACAGGTCATCCAAGCAAAAGATCAGCAAGGAAATAAAGGCCTTAAACGACACACTGGACCAGATGGACATCACAGATATATTCAGAATATTTCATCCCAAAGCAACAGAATACACATTCTTCTCTAGTGCACATGGAACATTCTCCAGAATAGATCACATCCTCGGTCCTAAATCAGGACTCAACCGGTATCAAAAGATTGGGATCATTCCCTGCATATTTTCAGACCACAATGCTCTAAAGCTAGAACTCAACCACAAAAGGAAGTTTGGAAAGAACACAAATACATGGAGACTAAACAGTATCCTTCTAAAGAATGAATGGGTCAACCGGGAAATTAAAGAAGAATTGAAAAAAATCATGGAAACAAATGATAATGAAAATACAACGGTTCAAAATCTGTGGGACACAACAAAGGCAGTCCTGAGAGGAAAATATATAGCGGTACAAGCCTTTCTCAAGAAACAAGAAAGGTCTCAGGTACACAACCTAACCCTACACCTAAAGGAGCTGGAGAAAGAACAAGAAAGAAACCCTAAGCCCAGCAGGAGAAGAGAAATCATAAAGATCAGAGCAGAAATCAATGAAATAGAAACCAAAAAAACAATAGAACAAATCAACGAAACTAGGAGCTGGTTCTTTGAAAGAATTAATAAAATTGATAAACCCCTGGCCCGACTTATCAAAAAGAAAAGAGAAAGGACCCAAATAAATAAAATCATGAATGAAAGAGGAGAGATCACAACTAACACCAAAGAAATACAAACTATTCTAAGAACATACTATGAGCAACTCTACGGCAATAAATTTGACAATCTGGAAGAAATGGATGCATTCCTAGAGACATATAAACTACCACAACTGAACCAGGAAGAAATAGAAAGCCTGAACAGACCCATAACCAGTAAGGAGATTGAAACAGTCATTAAAAATCTCCAAACAAACAAAAGCCCAGGGCCAGACGGCTTCCCGGGGGAATTCTACCAAACATTTAAAGAAGAACTAATTCCTATTCTCCTGAAACTGTTCCAAAAAATAGAAATGGAAGGAAAACTTCCAAACTCATTTTATGAGGCCAGCATCACCTTGATCCCAAAACCAGACAAGGATCCCACCAAAAAAGAGAGCTATAGACCGATATCCTTGATGAACACACATGCGAAAATACTCAACAAAATACTAGCCAATAGGATTCAACAGTACATTAAAAAGATTATTCACCACGACCAAGTGGGATTTATTCCAGGGCTGCAAGGTTGGTTCAACATCTGCAAATCAGTCAATGTGATACAACACATCAATAAAATTAAGAACAAGAACCATATGATACTCTCAATAGATGCTGAAAAAGCATTTGACAAAGTACAACATCCCTTCCTGATCAAAACTCTTCAAAGTGTAGGGATAGAGGGCACATACCTCAATATCATCAAAGCCATCTATGAAAAACCCACTGCAAATATCATTCTCAATGGAGAAAAACTGAAAGCTTTTCCACTAAGGTCAGGAACACGGCAGGGATGTCCATTATCACCACTGCTATTCAACATCGTACTAGAGGTCCTAGCCTCAGCAATCAGACAACAAAAGGAAATTAAAGGCATCCAAATCGGCAAAGAAGAAGTCAAATTATCACTCTTCGCAGATGATATGATACTATATGTGGAAAACCCAAAAGACTCCACTCCAAAACTGCTAGAACTTATACAGGAATTCAGTAAAGTGTCAGGATATAAAATCAATGCACAGAAATCAGTTGCATTTCTCTACACCAACAGCAAGACAGAAGAAAGAGATATTAAGGAGTCAATCCCATTTACAATTGCATCCAAAACCATAAGATACCTAGGAATAAACCTAACCAAAGAGACACAGAATCTATACTCAGAAAACTATAAAGTACTCATGAAAGAAATTGAGGAAGACACAAAGAAATGGAAAAATGTTCCATGCTCCTGGATTGGAAGAATAAATATTGTGAAAATGTCTATGCTACCTAAAGCAATCTACACATTTAATGCAATTCCTATCAAAGTACCATCCATCTTTTTCAAAGAAATGGAACAAATAATGCTAAAATTTATATGGAACCAGAAAAGACCTCGAATAGCCAAAGGGATATTGAAAAAGAAAGCCAACGTTGGTGGCATCACAATTCCGGATTTCAAGCTCTATTACAAAGCTGTCATCATCAAGACAGCATGGTACTGGCACAAAAACAGACACATAGATCAATGGAACAGAATAGAGAGCCCAGAAATAGACCCTCAAATCTATGGTCAACTAATCTTCGACAAAGCAGGAAAGAATGTCCAATGGAAAAAAGACAGCCTTTTCAATAAATGGTGCTGGGAAAATTGGACAGCCACATGCAGAAAAATGAAATTGGACCATTTCCTTACACCACACACAAAAATAGACTCAAAATGGATGAAGGACCTCAATGTACGAAAGGAATCCATCAAAATCCTTGAGGAGAACACGGGCAGCAACCTCTTCGACCTCTGCCGCAGCAACATCTTCCTAGGAACAACGCCAAAGGCAAGGGAAGCAAGGGAAAAAATGAACTACTGGGATTTCATCAAGATCAAAAGCTTTTGCACAGCAAAGGAAACAGTTAACAAAATCAAAAGACAACTGACAGAATGGGAGAAGATATTTGCAAACGACATATCAGATAAAGGACTAGTGTCCAGAATCTATAAAGAACTTAGCAAACTCAACACCCAAAGAACAAATAATCCAATCAAGAAATGGGCAGAAGACATGAACAGACATTTCTGCAAAGAAGACATCCAGATGGCGAACAGACACATGAAAAAGTGCTCCATATCACTCGGCATCAGGGAAATACAAATCAAAACCACAATGAGATATCACCTCACACCAGTCAGAATGGCTAAAATCAACAAGTCAGGAAATGACAGATGCTGGCGAGGATGCGGAGAAAGGGGAACCCTCCTACACTGTTGGTGGGAATGCAAGCTGGTGCAGCCACTCTGGAAAACAGCATGGAGGTTCCTCAAAATGTTGAAAATAGAACTGCCCTATGACCCAGCAATTGCATTATTGGGTATTTACCCTAAAGATACAAATGTAGTGATCCAAAGGGACACATACACCCGAATGTTTATAGCAGCAATGTCCACAATAGCCAAACTATGGAAAGAACCTAGATGTCCATCAACAGATGAATGGATCAAGAAGATGTGGTATATATACACAATGGAATACTATGCAGCCATCAAAAGAAATGAAATCTTGCCATTTGCAACAACATGGATGGAACTAGAGCGTATCATGCTTAGCGAAATAAGTCAAGCAGAGAAAGACAACTATCATATGATCTCCCTGATATGAATAAGTGGTGATGCAACATGGAGGCTTAAGTGGGTAGAAGAAGAATAAATGAAAGAAGATGGGATTGGGAGGGAGACAAACCATAAGTGACTCTTAATCTCACAAAACAAACTGAGGGTTGCCGGGGAAGGGGGTTTGGGAGAAGGGGGTGGGATTATGGATATTGGGGAGGGGATTTGATTTGGTGAGTGCTGTGAAGTGTGTAAACCTGGTGATTCACAGACCTGTACCCCTGGGGATAAAAATATATGTTTATAAAAAATAAAAAATTAAAAAAAAAAAAAGATGCTATTATAAATGAAATTGAATGCTCAAAACAATGAATCATGGAACACTGCATCAAAAACTAATGATGTACTGTATGGTGACTAACATAACATTAAAAAAAGAAATGCCTTCAGGAAAACTAACTATGGTTTCTATATATCAAGAATATGAGTTTTTTAAACAGGAAATATAAAAAATGTGTAAGTAACAAAATTTGCCACCCCAAAACATATCTTTTTGGTGTTTGAATTATTTTAGGCTCATGATTTTTAGGAAACAGAAGACTCAAAAAAAAAAAAAAAATAAACAAACAAAAAAAAAAACGAAACAGAAAACTTAAGAGGTTTTTCTTTTTTACATCCCCCACCAACTGCCTAAAAGAATTTAGATAGACAACGTGCTCCAGGAAGGGAGCTATAACCCTGGATAACTACAGTAAAATATGAACTAAGTGTGATAGAAGAGAGAAAGTTAGCAAAATCTATTTGTTAAAATTCCTCTCTATGTTCCATTATTTCCATTGGTCCAGGAAACATTTGTTTACCAAATATTTACTTTTCATCATCCTTTAATTGTCTTCCTTCTCTTTGAAGTCCCAGACTCCTATTCCTGCTCCTTGGCTCTGGATGGCATATAAGCTCAATTGCCTGATTACCTGTGAGCCTCAAATTCTTACAGAGCCTCTGGATATACAGAATTAAACTTGATTTTCTCCTGTTTATCTGTCGCAAGTCAATTTAAGTCTTAGACAAGACAAAAGAGCTTTGAAGGTCAAAGGTAAATTTTTCCTATCCAACAAACAGAACTTTTAGTTTGAGGGGTTTTGCATCAATTTTCAGGGATTCAATTCTATAGGTATGTTAAGGCATATGCCAAGTCTAAAAACTAAAGCTGAGCTTCCAACTCACCTAAGGCTGCCCAATTCGTACCAATTGCTTTTTCAAAAACAACAGAAAAGGCCATCATTGCAAAGTGATTTTGTCACCTTCTAGATAAAAGTGTTCCATAAATTTGGATTTACCAGTGTGAGGCTGTAATGGGGAGAGCCAAGCAGTTATTTATGTACTTCCAATTCTGTGCTGATGCATTACAGTGTATATAAGCCACTCTTTCTTACTTCAAATACTTCACTTTAAGTTACTGCAGCTGTTTAAAACTAGAATGCTGAAAGGTATTGAAAAACCAGCTATTTTTCTACTACGGAAAATAAAAACTTTCCACAAATAGGCTAAAAACAGAATAGAATGGAAAAAATGTTATTAAAGAATTCAAAAGTTCTAGAGCTGCCACACATTGTCATACTTGCATAGATTATACTGATTTCTGGCCTTTTTCTCTTAAGGCCACGCTTTCCAACTTTGTTTACATATTAGAATTGCCTGTGGATTTTTTTTTAAGTAATAATTTACAAGCTTCATCCCCAGAAATTTGGACTTAATTAGTCTAGGGTGGGCATCTGTATATTTTTTTCCTTATTTATTTATTTATTTGGCATCTGCATATTTTAAAAGCACCCCAGGAGATTCTAACATATAGTTAGGGTAGAGTCCATTGCCTCATAGTACATCAATGACAGCATTTTCTACAAACCTGAAAAGGTAATATTAAATTATAAATACTCCAAATCCCATGTGACCTGCAGTACCAATATTAAATTGGTCACCAGATTATGTAAGTTTGTTTGGTAGAAAATCTCTTCGATCCCTTTTCCAGACTTGTTAAATCCTACTATTATTCAGGGAGCCTGGGTGGCTCAGTCATTAAGCATCTGCCTTTGGCTCAGGTCATGATCCCAGGGTCCTGGGATAGAGCCCCACATGGGGCTCCCTGCTCAGAGGGAAACCTGCTTTTCCCTCTCCTTCTCCCACTCTACCCGATTGCGTTCCCTCTTTTCCTGTGTCTCTCTCTGTTTAAAATCTTTTTTAAAAATTCTACTATTATTCATATGATCAGGTAGGTTCCTGATTTAATGCCAAATCATCTGTACTCTCCACAAGGCTTCATCTAATCAAGAGACTTTCAAGGGGAACATATATAAGGGAAGGGGAAAAATTCAGTCATGGTTGGAGGATTCCTTATGCCTTCTACGTGACACGTAAGGGCCATATCACTTAAAAAGGAGTGAAGAGCTCTATTCATACCCATATGATCTAGGAGGAAAGTATTAAAGGGTTTGTACAATTTTATTTATTTATATGTTATGTTAGGCAACACCTAGTGCTCACTGCAACACATGCCCTCTTTAATACTCATCACAAGTCAACCCATCTCCCCTTCCACCCCCACCACCCATTCCTCTGAAACTGTCAGTTTGTTTCCTGGAGCCCATAGTCTCTCATCGTTCATCTTCCCCTCTGATTTCTCCCCTTCATTTTTCCCTTCCTTCTCCCAATGTCCTCCATGCTATTCCTTATCTTCCATATGTGAGTGAAACCATATGATAATTGCCTTTCTCTGCTTATTTCACCTAGCATAATTCCCTCCAGTTCCATCCATGTTGATGCAGATGGTGGGTATTCATCCTTTCTGATGGCTAAGAAATATTCCATTCTATTTATGGACCATATCTTCCTTATCCATTCATATGTTGAAGGGCATCCTGGCTCTTTCCACAGTTTAGCTGTTGTGGACATTGCTGCTACGAACATTGGAGTGTATGTGCCCCTTCTTTTCACTACATCTGTACCTTTGGGGTAATACCCCATGGTGCAATTGCTGGATCATAGGGTAGCTCTATTTTTTATTTTTTGAGGAACCTCCATACTGTTTTCCAAAGTGGCTGTACCAGCTTGCATTTCCACCAACAATATAAGAGGGTTTCCCTTTTTCCACATCCATGCCAACATTTGTTATTTCTTGCCTTGTTAACCAGTGTAAGGTGGTATTTCAATGTGGTTTTGATTTGAATTTCCCTGATGGCTATGATGTTGAACATTGTTTTCATGTTTCTGTTAGCCCTGTGTATGTCTTCTTTGGAGAAGTGTTTGTTTATGTCTTCTGCCGATTTTTTGACTTGATTATTTTTTTGGGTGTTGAGTTTGAGAAGTTCTTTATAGATCTTGGATACCAGCCCTTCATCTGTAATGTCATTTGCAAATATCTTCTCTTAGTCTGTGGGTCGCTCTTAGTTTTATTCACTGTTATTACCTTTGTTGTGTAGAAGAAGCTTTTTATCTTCATGAAGTCCCAAAAGTTCATTATTGCTTTTGTTTCCCTTGCCTTTGGAGATGTGTCATGAAAGAATTTGCTGTGGCTGATGCTGAAAGGGTTATTGCCCATGTTCTCCTCTAGGATTTTGATGGATTCCTATCTCACATTGAGGTCTTTCATCCATTTAGATTTTATCTTTGTGTATGGTGTACACAAATACTTTATGTGGAAAACGCAAAAGACTTCATTCCCAAATTTCTAGAATTCAAAAAGCAATTCAGTAATGTGGCAGGATACAAAATCAATGCATAGAAGTCAGCTGTACTTCTATACACTAACAATGGGACAGAAGAAAGAGAAATTAAGGAATCGATCACATTTACAACTGTTTCAAAAACCATAAGATACCAAAGGAATAAACCTAACCAAAAAGAGAATGGATCTATACTCTAGAAACTATAGAACACTATGACAGAAAATGAAGAAGACAAAGAAAGATGGAAAAACATTCCAAGCTCATGGATGGGAAGAATAAACATTGTCAAAATATCTATGCTGCCCAAAGCAACACAAGGCTGGGGACATCACATTGCCTGATTTCAAGCTATATTACAAAGCTGTGATCACCCAGACAGCATGGTATTGGCACAAAAACAGACACATAAATCAACTGGAACAGAATAGAGCCCAGATATGGAACCTCAACTCTATGGTCAACTAATCTTTGACCAATCAGGAAAAATATCCAATGGAAAAAAAGACAGTCTCTTCAATAAATGGTCCTAGGAAAATTGGACAGCTATATACAGAAAAATGAAACTCGACCATTCGCTTATACCAGCTAAGGAAAAAAAAGAAAAAAAGAGGTCATCACATGGAAGTTATTTTCCTTCACTGTAAGTTTGATCAACATGAAATCCCAAAGTATTTTGCAAATGTAAGTAAGGAAGGTAACTTTAGTGGCATTTGAAATGCATTTGGCACACCTATTAATCACGGGCCAAAACTCACCTTTTTTTCAGTCATGGTGAGAGTCACACCAATTTGATACTTCTGCTCTTCCTTCTTTGCTCCTCCCCAATCAGGATTCTGTGCTTGTGCCAGAGCAAAGTGTTTAGAGCTATCAGACTGTATAAGAATCCTTTACACACACACACACACACACACACACACACACACTTTATAAATAAGGGATCTATCACCATATTAACATAGCATTTAACTTTATTTATTCTTTGAGGGCCTCTCAACATAGACTACATCCTCTCCAAGGGGCCAAACTTACTTAAATTCTAGAAGGCAAACCTTGGATTTCTACTCTGCAAAACCACAAAAACCATTTCAGGCTTCTAAATGTGTTACTATTCTTTATGGAAGAATGGTTAAACATCTTTTGACCCAAATGTAGTGTTAAATTTTGACTTCTGTTAACCTAATACCTGAGTTAATACACTTTATATAGTAAATTTAGGTAATCTAGGCTAGTTAAAGGTGAATTCTAAGTATCTCTGCATTATTCTTATATATCGTTTAAAATATAACAGATGTGGTTTCAGAGTTATAAATATTCCAGCCTATCAAAACCACCAAAAAAATTTCCAAGGTAATTTTTTTCTGGTTCTAGTTTTTCAGAATGATATATATTTCCAGTGTCTAGCTCTTCTAAAGATGGTTATTGGGTCTCTTTAGTCACTACACAAATTTGATGGGTTGAATATAGAACAGTAAGAAGACATTTATATTCATGTGAAGTTCAGTCAGAAAATCTAGCATGGCATCTTTGGATACTAGTAAACTAACCCTTGATTTGAACTGGTAAATGAAGGGGGAAAAAAATCAAACAGTTATTCTATTTTTCTATCTAATCTAACCTGTACTACTAAGTAAGAAAAGGGTAAGTTTCTCTTTATAGAAGTGTTAACAGCTGGGCACCTGGGGGGCTCAGTTGTTAAGCAGCTGCCTTCAGCTCAGGTCATGATCCTAGGGTCCTAGGATCGAGCCCCACATCAGGCTCCCTGCTCTGCGGGAAGCCTGCTTCTCCTCTCCCTCTCCTTCTGCTTGTGTTCCCTTGTGTTCTAGCTCTCTCTCTCTCTCTCTCTCTGTCAAATAAAGAAAATCTTTTTAAAAAAGAAGCATAAAAGTTAATAAATGAAAAAGACTGATCAAATATCATCATTTTGTTATCCTACTGAATTAATGGATTTATATACTTGAAAACTTCTAAAGAAAGGCAGCCAGGCCAGGAAGAATGTACTAACAGTAATGAAGATGGAAATTCAAAGAGCAGGTCATGAAAGGTATCTGTATCGTGAGATGAAGAAAACAGAAAGAGGAACAAGTTGGACTAAAGGATAATCAATTCATTGTATGATATATTGAGTCCAAGATGACACATCCATGGGAGATGTTAGATGGGTTTTAAGGATCACGAGACCAGAAAAAATGATCCAATCTGAAGATATATTAAGAAAGCTGGTAGTATATAAATGGTAGCTGTATATAAATGGTAGCTGAGGTTTTGGCGTTAATAACATAGGGAGACTTGAAATAAAAGTTGGATGGCTGGGAACAGAGGAGTATGATTAATAAAGGGAATGAGAGCAGGAAGAAGAAACTGAAGGTGTATTTTGCTGCCTTATATATTTATATTCAGCTGACCCTGGTATAAACACTGTATTCTCTGTTTACAGTGGACTTTTGCAGATGTGTACACTCTGAATAACCTCTGCCCAGCAAGGTACAAAGGAAATTGTAATACTGGGGCCAAAGTGTCTGGAAATAAATCATTACCCTAGATTAAAGTCTTCTCATGCATAAGACATTATTGCATGGTTCTGGGTGTTGATTTAGATCATCTGAGTCTGAAATAGTTAGCAGTTGGTTAATGTGTAATACTGAATACAATGAATATATTGTGTAATATAATGCTAACTTTAGATTGATTTGACAAACTGGTTTTCAGTTATTTCTCAGTGAATTTTACGGAGGATTATTAGGGGATACTATTAAGTACTGCGAAAGATAGTTGGGTATATTCAGGTCTTGAAGTTTGTCAAATTCCATTTTACATTAGATTACTAATGGCTCATTTCCAACAGCTCCTAAATTTAAAATTAATCATATTGAAAAATGGGTTTTTATTATAGACAAGGCAGTATTTACAGAATGGAGAGGTCTTAACATGCTCAGCTATTTTCTGCTCTCCACACCCCCAAACATTAAAGGACTCTTATAACATAATTAACATGTGCTAAGAAAGATAATCATAATTAGCAGAAAAATTTGCTATACTGTTAAAGATCTGAACTACATAAGCCAAATTCTAAGGAAAACTGTAAAAGTTAATGGACTGAAAGGACTGATCCTTGCCTTAACAGAATGAGGTAAACCAGCCAAACTCTTCCAGAATTTTTAGAAAAAAGATATAATTGCAGAAATAAACTCACAGTCATTTCGGTACATTACAGAGATTACAAAGTTGAAGGGAAGAGAGAGGGAAACAGCAGCTCATTGACTTGTACTGACCCTCATACTACCTTATAAGTGCTTTTCTCAATATAATTAGTGAAATCCCCTCTGAAAACACAAAATAGAAGTCTGCCTCTTCTTTTTCCTTTTGAAATGAAAAATGGCATTATCAATCAATCAAAAATAACTAAACTGATAAGATCCAGTTTTCCCAGGACCACTTGCTAAAGAGGTTATCCTTTTCATATCGTGTCATCTTGGCACCATTGACAAAGACTATTTTACCATATAAGCATAGGTTTATTTCTGAACTTTCTATTCTGTTTCACTGGCCTACATGTCTCTTTATGACAATATCATACTGTTTTGATTACTACAGCTTTGTAATATGCTTTGAAGTCAGGAGGTATGAACACTCTTTTTGTTTATTTTCTCTCATGATTATTTAGACTATTCAGAGTCTTTTATGATTCCATATGAATTTTAAGATTTTTCCTAATTCTAAAAACATGCAATTGGATTTTGATAGGGATTGCACTGAATCCCTGGATCCCTTTAAGTACTACGGAAATTTTAACACTACTATGTCTTTGAATAAATGAACACAGGATATATTTTCATTTATTTGTGTCTTCATTAATTTATTTCAGCAATGTTTTATATCTTTCAGTGTAGAAGTCATTTCCTCCTTGCTTAAGTTTATTTCTTGAGTATTTTATTCTTTTTGATGTGATTGTAAATGGGATCATCTTCTTGATTTTCTTTTCACATCACTTGTTGCTAATGCACAGACGAACAACTAATTTTTCTATATATAGAAGAGTGATTTTTGTACATATGCAAAAGTAGGACCTTATCTTACACCATACACAAAAATCAACTCAAAATTATTAAAGACTTAAACCTAAGACCTGAAGTTCTAAAAGTCCTAGGAGAAAATATAGGGGGAAAACTTATAACAATGGCCTTAACAATGATTTCTTGGCTATGATACCAAAATCAGAGGCAACAAAAGCAAGCATAAACAAGTGGGGCTACATCAAAATAAAAAGCTCTCTGTGGCAAAGGAAACAATAAAAAAAGACAAAGGCAATCTAAAAATGGGAGAAAATATTTGTGAACCATATATATAATAAGGGTTAAATATCCAAAATGTATTAAGAACTCCTGTAACTCAATAGAAAACACATACACACGCACACCTCAAATATCCTGTTATAAAACAGGCAAAGAACTTGAATAGCCATTCCTCTTGAGATGATATACAAATGGCCAACTGGTTTATGAACATATATCCAATATCACTAATAATTAGGGAAATGTTAATCAACCTGAAATGGGATATTGCCTCACAGGGGCATTATAAAAACAAAACAGACAATATAGCAAATGTTAAGGAGTTTGACTAAAAGCTTTAAAAAATATTTCCTCTGTAATATTAGTTTCTATAATAAAGAATTTCTCTCAAATTAAAGTATTTGAATGTAAAACAAAACAAATTCTAGCTTCCTAAGAATCATGGGGAAACCATGGCATAGAAAGCCTAGAGGAGATCAATTAGAACCTTTGGAAAACAAAACCAAATCTAAGTAATTCCTGAACACTGATATGTAAATTTATAGTAAAGTACTAAAAATTATTCTCAAAGGGGAAGATATATATTATATGAAAGCATAAAAATACACCCTATTGTATTATTTCAGGCTGCCATAATTAAATACCACAGATTGGTGACCTAACACAATAGTAATTTATTTTCTTACAGTTCTGGAGGCTAGAAGATCAAGTTAAGATGTCTCCAAGTTTGGTTCCTCCTGAAGCTTTTTTCTCCCTGACTTGCAGATAACTGTCTGTTTACTGTGTGTTCCTGTGGCTTTATTCTGGGTATGAACTCATCTCTCATATCTCTCCCTCTTCTTATAAGGATACCAGTTCTACTGGATAAGGGATAATGAGATCATTTTAACTTTATCACCTCCTTAAAGACCTGACCTCCAAATATGGATACATTTTGCAGTAGTGGGGTTTATTACTTCAACATATGAATTCTGGAGGACAAAATCCAGCCTATAATACCTATACACATACTAATGTTTGGACAATAAATGTAAATGTTTTAAATCTTTAAAGAGAGGATGGGGCGCTTGGGTGGCTCAGTGGGTTAAAGACTCTGACTCCGGCTCAGGTCATGATTCCAGGGTCCTGGGATCAAGCCCCACATCGGGCTCTCTGCTCTGCAGGGAGCCTGCTTCCTCCTCTCTCTCTCTCTCTCTCTTTCTCTGCCTGCCTCTCTGCCTGCTTGTGATCTCTGTCCATCAAATAAATAAATAAAATCTTTAAAAAAATAAGTAAATAAAGAGAGGATAAAGTTAGAGAGGTTAGAAGCAATACCTAAATACCTAAGTAATATATGCAATTTTCATTTGCATGTTTTTAAAAAAAAAATTGGTTTAAAATAAACACTAGAGAAAGTTATAGCACTGAATGATCATAGTAACAACAGTCTTAAAAAAGAGTAGAAAATTATACTAAATTGGACCAATAGCTTTTTAAAATGATTTTATTAGCCAGGATCCTGGCTAATAAAGAAAAGATAGCATGTTAGAAAGAGCCTAATTTAAGAAAGGTAGCAAAGAAATTATTTATAAAGAGGTGGGCAGGCATCAGGACAAAATAACAAAGGTGATAAAGCCCCCACAGACTAGCAAAGGGAGAGATTATCACCTCCTCTAGTTCTAGACTAGCAAATGGTATTACAAAAACCTTCAGAAGCCATAAATAATGCAGTCATTCCAGAGCCTGGGCTGGATAGAAGAGAGAGGGAGAAATAAATACTTGTCTTCATATTCCTCAGATCTCTTGCAAAACCATCTCATTGGGGCTCAAGTCAGTCACCAGCCAGAGACAAGGGAGTGGGGCAGGCAGTCTCCAGGGCTCAGCTTTCTGGAGCACAAATGCTCCAGAAAGGAAGGACAGAAAAGGAAGCAGGAATAGATAAAGAGGAAAGGGAACTTGGAGATAGAGAAGAACCAGCAACTACCACCTCTTTATTCCAATCAGCATCCATTCCACCGTGTGCATGTGTGTGTGTGTATACACCTGACCCGACTTAGGGAAAAGACAGGTGCCATGAGATAATGTACAGGGTGACTGCTGTCCTCAACTTAGGGAAAACATAAAATGTCATCAAATAATATATTGTGACAGTGTAATTTCAATTCAGCCAGACTTGCCTGGAACTGAAACTGTAATGTTAGCTAGCACCAAGACATTCCCATTATTTAACACAACTAAATAATACAAAACATAGCTACTACAATTCCCAATCTGTAGATGATCATGAGGCCTAAACTGGTATCACAATATCTTTCTCCTAGCATATGTTCATGTTCTCCATATCTTCTTCCAGCTTCAACCAACTGGTTGGTTGAATTTTTTTTTTTCTCTCAAGGAATAAAATCTTCATTCCCATAATTTTTTTAAGACTTTTTATTTATTTACTTGAGAGAGAAAGAGAGAATGAGAGGGAGAGAGAGAACATAAGAGGGGAGAGGTCAAAGGAAGAAACAGACTCCCTGCCAAGCAGGAAGTCAGATGTTGGACTCGATCCCAGAATTCCAGGATTATGACCTGAGCTCAAGGCAGTTGCTGAACCAACTGAGCCACCCAGGCACCCCTCCCATAATTCTTTTAATTCAAATCAGGTTTACATACTTTTATAAAAACTGATAAAGTGAATAATAATTAATATTTACTGAATACTTCTCATGTGTGTTATCACAGTGGCAAGAGATATCATGTTTCTCATAATGCACATGGCTTTTGGACTATTACAGACAAAAAAAATCATTGCTTCCAGGGACGCCTGGGTGGCTCAGTTGGTTAAGCAGCTGCCTTCGGCTCAGGTCATGATCCCAGCGTCCTGGGATCGAGTCCCACATTGGGCTCCTTGCTCAGCAGGGAGCCTGCTTCTCCCTCTGCCTCTGCCTGCCATTCTGTCTGCCTGTGCTCGCTCTCTCCCCACCTCTCTCTCTGATAAATAAATAAAATCTTTAAAAAACATAAAAAATAAAATAAAATAAATTATTTCTTCCATTTTTAACAATGAAAAGAAAGCATAAATAATAAACTGTAAAATGATATTAATACCACATAAACACTTAAACTTTTAAAATAAAAATTGAATATTTCTGTATATATTCTTAGAATTTTGTGAGCATTTGCTCACTGACAGACCGTTTACTCATCCACTATCTATAAATAATCTATTTAAAGCCAAATCCTGACAATTTATAATTTGTCTATATTTAACAGCAGATATAGACAGGAATTCATGAATGAATATTGGTTTAAAATCCTTCATTTAAAAAGATCTCTCATGAATCATCATTGAAGTTATAAAAACAACTCGATTTAAGATGTTAATGCTTTCAGACTGATGGAAAACTATTTGTGACTTATGCTATATTTTAGCACTTTAGATAAAAACACAACAAATCCTTCTTTGATGTTGTCCTCCCATACTTAGGAAATCTTTTATTTGAGTAAGTACATAAAATTGAGTGCATGAACTTGTAGGTTGGGTTTCCCAGGTATCAGATTCTGGATTGAAAATTAACATGCAACAAAGTGTCTAGTTCTCTCAGGATCAAACCTGTGGTAAAAAGGGAAGGAAGTAAGAAATCGGTCCTCTGCCAACCTGTGGGGAGCTCTGAGGCTGAGATGGTTCCTTAGAATCATCCCCTTTTGGTATAGGGGGCAGGGTTTTTATACCACCAGGATAATCACTAGATGAAACTAGTGCCAAAAGGAGTACATACTTTAACAAAACAACTCTCTTTAGTTGAGACAACTCCCAAAGAGAACAAGTGTCTAGTCCCTCCTGTCCTGAGGGAGGTTCTCAGCAGCATGCTACAGCAGTCACAGGAATCCACATGATGCATCACATAGATCCACCTACTTAATATTATATGTGGAAGCAGCACCATATAATGGTCATAGATTTGGGGTGTACAGTGTATCCTATGGGATGGTGTCCCATACTACAACATACCTTCTCCAAAACAGAACCTCAGTTGATCCTTCAACAGACCATGTCTCTATTGTAGCAGGCTGTCAGCATCTATGAGGTACAGTATGGGATAGTGGCTCTCATGGTCTTGTGGCTACCACGTACTTTTTTTGCTATAGAGTGGGTCTTTTGGTTCAAGATCTTTTTATGTAAGATGCCACATCAGTGAGTAAAAAACTCTGCAAGATCTTGGATAGTGGGACTATTTGATACCATGTGACCAAAGAGGGCAAAACAGTACTGAGAAGTATGAATTCCAAACAAAATAAATCACTGCCCCTCAACTTCCTTCCAAGTGGCCTATTGGAAAGAGACAGATAATACTGTATTGTGGATTCTGCACTGTTCTATGATATGGACAAGTAGGATATGAAGCAGCAATAGCAACTAGATCAGCCTTGGTAAATGACAGTCTTGTTCCATGCATATTGTCTATCCCTATTGCTATGACTACTGAATTTATGAGTACATTATGTCAATACTGGGGTGACTTATAAGAGAGACAAGCTAATGTCAACTGGTTGACTCCCTCCAACCTTGATACTCACAAATAATAATTACAGTTGCCTGGCTTATGATGTTTCAGACCCACCACCTGACTTCTTGTTTGGTGATCCTATCATCTCTATTGCTATTAGTAAGCCCTGCCTTGTAACAGACCAAAAAAGAACAAGTTCTGGCCAAAAGAAAGCCAACACTGAGTTTCTCAGTAATATTGGTGCCCCTTTCACTTAGCTGCTTTAGTAAATGCAATGTTTTCTAAGCTCTCCCATGAAATATTGTCATCTGGTAGTTTTTCTAGTCTTGCCTGATAAACACATTCTAGCATGCTCACTTCTCTAACCCTTTTGTTCTTTCCTTGTCTTTCCTAGCACTTCCAGAATTTTTATTTCACATAGCATGGGCAATCACTTTTTGCCTTTTTGCATATTTCTAAGACCTATCCTAGTGATATTTTAGCACCATCTCCCAGTTATTTATTTTTTTTTAGGGTGTTAACTCTTTATGCCAAGAGAATGTTCCCATACTGATAAATTCTCTTATGCAACTTCATGTTCCATCCACTTGATACATACTTTCACTAAACCCCAAACAACGGAGGATGTACATAGACTCAGAATACACTGGAATTAGGACAATATAAAAACCAAAATATGTAAAGAAACCATCATCTTTTTATCATAAACTAACAATATAATTTGGGCACAGAGCTATGACCTCAAAAGTCTAAACCAAATCAAAAAAGATTCAAAGATTTTTACTATATTCTTTCAAACTATTATGCTGTTATAAACAAAATAAAAATACAACAAATAAAGTGTGGGGGGGGGAAGAAAACCATTAACTATATGAGAGTTAAAGTGTCAATATTTTCAGATAATACAAGCTTTTTAAAATCAATAATATAAAGTCAAATATTTGGATGAAAACAAAGAATAAAGAGAATGCATTAAAGAAAAAATACAAAAGACCTATAGAACATATTTTATAGTAATAAATAAATAGTTCTAATCATGGCACCAACTCTAGCTGTGTTAATTTATCCAACATAAACTATCTTTCTATGCCTCAATTACTGATCTGTGAAATTAGGATTAAAATGTCATGAATTTATAAAGTTTCTATGGGATTGTATAAAATAAATATGTAAAGTACTTACACTGTTCAATTAATGTTGACTATAATTTATCATAATGTTACAAATTTTACCCCCAAGTCAAAAACATTTTAAAAATAACCACTATTCATAAAGATGTATGCGAATGTGCACTTATATATTACCTGTGATTATGTAAGACAAAATTAGTGTCTAAGAGTTAAATTTGAAATTATATGTCAGAATGTATTAGGTAATACTGTTTGCAATAATACTGAAGTAGAAACAGCTGAGAAGTCCAATGGGGAAGGGAATTTTGGCAAAAACAAAAAACAAAAACTGTAGTTAATGCATACAATGAAAACTTTTCAGCCATTAAAATGATACTGTAGAATAATGCATAACATTTTAAAATACTCATGTTCTTATTTGACAAACGCGGGTTACAAAGTAGTGTGTAGAAATATATATATGGCCTATAGATAAATGTAAAGAGTAAATTTAAATTTACACATGTTTTTCTCAAGGGGATATATTATAAATTTTATTTATTTTCATTGAAACATATTTATAATATACTTTTTACATTAATTTTTAATAGTTGGCAAAGCAAGACAAAATCTAGGATTTAGAGCAATCAAGATCAATGACAGCCTGCTTATTTCCAGCATTATCATGAAGTTAGAGCAAAAATTAATAAGGATATTTATTCCATTAGAATTTACTGGCTGTTTTTGAAGAGCAGTTTATATGTCATGGTAGAAGATTCCAGATTGCAATGAGTAAACAACTAGATCCAAAACAAAGGAGAAAAAGTATACATAACATATTCAATAAAATGTATTATGAAGAAAATAGGGGAATAAAGGTAATTAGTAAGAAGAAGTGGAATACAGGGAATATTCTAGAGGTTGGTTTTTTTCCAAATTTTTTTGTTCTGTTTGGTTTTTGGTTTTTGTTCTTTTCTTTTTTTTTCCTTTTAATATATAAAGGAAATGAATGTGTTTGGAGAAGAAATCAATGGAGAGAGTTGAATAAATTGACAGGTGCACAAGGAGCAGTGATGAAATACCCAAAAGAGAAGAAATGGGGTGAGATATAGACCAAAGTATCATAAACTTCAACCTGTATATGAATCCCTGGGTTATCTTATTAAAATGTCTTCAATAAGTCTGGAGTGTAACCAGAGATTCTGCATTTCTAACAAGCTCCCAAGTGATACTGATACCACTATTCTGTAGACCTCAGATTAGCAAGAATCTAGACTATTGGTTCTCAAACTTGTTGGACACTGGAATCACCTGAAGAACTTTTAAAAATGCTTAAGTTTCAACCACAGATATTTGATTTCATTACTTTGGGTGAGGTTTGACAGTTGGATTTTTTTTTAATGGCTCAGGTGATTACAATGTGCAGCAGAGTCTGAGAACTACTGATCTGGGCCACAGATAGCGAGAAAGACAGGAAAACACGACTTTCACTGTGAAAAGAAAAAGATAAACACTGGTCCAGATACAGATACCAGTGAGAACATGAGAAAAGAGCAGGTTGATGAGAAAGTCTGTGTTTTTATCAAAGTAGTAAAACATACATAATTTTTTTAAGTCCTATGCCATTTATAATAAGAAATAGCAGTGCAGATCCTGACATACCACCCCATCCCCAATTCTCTCTCCCCAGAGGCATCTATTTTCAAATGTTTTAGATGTTTCTTCTGATCATTATCTTTATATGTCCAAGTAAGTTTTCCTCTTGCTATTTTTTTTTCACTTTTCTCTTTTTTTCCATATCATTTGTTTGGTAGTTTTCTCAAATGTCTGGTTATCACTGGATGCTCATTCACATTAATGAAGAAACATTACAAAGCTCATTAGAAGCTTGCTGTATTCAAGTATGTCTGGTTAATAGCATTTACCAGCAGTGTGACCAGGCAAAAATTTGGTCTTTTTGTTGGGAGACTCCCAACTTAGATACCGATAAGTATCTATAAACATAATCTCTTGGATGGTCAATTTCCCCAGAAAGCTGTTTCTACAAACTCTATCCCCATTCCCCACACAGCATATGCCTGGATGTCAGAATTCTGGGAGCCAACTGGGTAGAGAAGTCTGGGGATGAACAAGAAGAGTGATGAGTGAGAGGGAAGAATCCTTCACAATTCAGTATGGCTATCATCTTTCAAAGAGTCTGATGGCTCCAAGTTCAGTTTCCTCCTAAGTCCACCTTTCCAGAATGTAAATGTTCACTTTCTGTTAGAGTAAAGGAGGAAAGGTGTAGTTACCTTCAGATATAGAGATAAGATATCTAAGGGCCTAAGTACCCCTTATATAGAATGTCATCTAACCCTCTTACTTTCAGCCACACTCAAATCTCTTCTAGTTGATTACTTCTGGATCCTTCTGTATTCCTCCTGTGTGAATGATTTCCTTCTGTACTTACTTTCATTCCCCTTCTTTCTTCTCTGATTAGTCACTTAGATTTTGCCAATATGCTAAATCAATTACAGATCTTATACCTACTTCCTAACTTACAACCCTTTGGTGCCATATTTCATCCACTGTCACCTCTTTATTTATTTTAGTTTCATGATTTTTATGTTTTGTTTATACCCCTATTCAAATTTTGGAAAGTCATTTGAGGAAGCTGTAAATAAGGAGTTAAATGCCTTATTTAATCAGAAGGCATCTAGATACTTAAATAAATAAATAGACATTTACTGGATGAAGGATTTGGAAAAGGTAGAGGATGAGCATAGCTGCTATAGAAAATTTCAGAAGAATTATGCCAGCAATCTATGAAGGACTTTTTTTTTTAAGCATACGAATAACAAGTTAAGGCTCCAATATACCATTATGCAATTTTCCCTGGCAACTCTCCCTCCCCCCAACATCTCTTAAAAGCAAGAAGGTTCTAGGAAGTAGCACTTCCATGTTGTGGAAAGAGCAAATGTTTTGGAATGAAATAATCCTGGGTTTGGATTTCTTATTCATTTGCAGCTTTGTAGTAAAAAGAAAACTAATCTCTTATAAGCTTAATTTTCTCATCTGCATAATTAGATAAATAAAATCTACCTTATAGAGTAATAGTGCAGATTACAAAAAAATCCTTACCAAAGTGCCTAGCACATAATGAATTTTGAATAATTTGTTGATAAAGAGGAAACTGGGTAATAGGATTAGGGGCTGGACAGATAAATCTAAAGGAGCAAAGGAATTGTGGGTGTGAAAAAACCAGAATAGCTGAAGTTATGCACTGTGGGCCTTTGAGGCTAGAGAAAGGAATGAAACCACACAGGGCTTAAGATATAGAAGAAAGCAAGGGGCTAAACTCTAAGTGAGATTGACAAGCAATCTGGTATGAATATGGGAATGTGACAATCAGAGAGATGGGAAGCTCTAGTTGGAGAATGGTGTCTTTGTGTCTAAGTTATAGACGTTTCAGTTCTGAGACATGTCAAGACTCAGTATAGAATGTTTAGAGGTTACAAAAATGTAAGGATGATTACTTTGAAGTACTAAAGAAAAATAAATTTGGGGGCCGTTGCACCGGAGAGTTAACATGTGCAGATATTGAAATGTCCCATCATAGTGCCTAGAGTTAGGGGCAGAGCAGATCTAAAAAATGTATATAAAAAGGGGAATCCTTTTAGTCTCAATGAACCCTCTTTATTTTATTTTTTATTTAGTTGTTGGGCCTATATTGTGCTTGGGTGCTTTTTAAGTTTCTCAGAGATTAACCTAAAAAAAAAAAAACCCAGGAAACCTATTAACCAATTTGGATTATCTGCCCAGATCTAGATTCTATATTTTCACAATAACCCCATAATTCTGACCAGGTACTATGTGTCAGACTTCTAGGAACACTTTGACTGGGTATGACCCTGATGAAGGTTCTCATCTATGGATTCTCATCTCTCTAATAAAGGAAAATACAATGCATATACCTCAGATGGTTCTGGATATGATTAATCTCTGGGGCACAACTAATGTGTAGCTGAAATGAATATTTAATTTCTGAAGATAACATCTAGCAGTATTTATGAATTTGGATTTTATCATCAATGATATCTATAGTTATAAGGACTAAATATAAGTAGAATTTTTTTCATACTCAAGTTTTAATTCTTTGGTAAATTCTATGTGATATGACCTATGGAGAAAAATTGGATATATTAGAGCATTTACTTTGTTTTAAAGATTTATTTATTTATTTATTTTAAAGAGAGAGTACACAAGCAGGGGGAAAGGCAGAAGGAAAGGGAGAGAGAGAATCCTTAAACAGACTCCATGCCCAGCATAGAGCCCAACATGGGGCTTGATCCCAGGACTCTGAAATTATGACCTGAGCCAAAACAAAGAGTTAGGAGCTCAACCAACTGAGCTACCCAGGTACTCTGGGATAGCTTAAAGCATTTAAAGGACAAATATTTTTCAGGGAAGAAAAGAAGTTGTGTCATGTTTTATACAAGAGCCCATTTATCCTTCAGTATACTTCAGCCTGTTTATCCTTTGATTTCCTTTATCAAATAATTTATTTTTATTTTTATTTTTTATTTTTATTATTTATTTATTTATTATTATTCTTTTTTAAAGATTTTATTTATTTGAGAAAGAGAGAATGAAAGGGGAGAGTCAGAGGGAGAAGCAGACACCCTGCTAAGATGGTAGCCCAATGCCGGACTCGATCCTGGGACTCCAGGATCATGACCTGACCTGAAGGCAATCACTTAACCAACTGAGCCACCTAGGTGCCCCAGATGATTTTTTTAAAGATCATTTTAGAGAGAGGGAGAGAGCTAGAGTGGGAGGAGTAGAATGAGAGGGAGGGAGAATCTTGAGCGGACTTCATGCCCTGCAGAGCCCAATGCAGGGCTTGATATCACGAGTGAGATAACAACCTGAGCTGAAACCAAGAGTGGGAGGCTTAAAAGACTAAGCCACCCAAGCGCCCCCTCAGATGATTTTTAAATGTCTAAGTGCTTGCCTTAAATCATTCAGGTTATATATGTATATATAACAGAGCCCTGGATCCAAACGCTGGCCTATCAGACTCTAAATACTGTTCTTTTAACAGCCAGTTCCATATAAACACATGGTTTCCTGAATTATTTAGTTTTAGAAGACAAATTTCTTTTATTTTGCTTGGATGTAGTCTAGAATTAGCATAACTATAATAGTGTCAACTCTCCATTTTAACATTTGTGTACATTTTATAGAGCTCATACATAAAAGTTGTTTTTTAGGGTACAGCAGAATTCAGTATCATTGGTGTGTTTGTTGTTTGGTGATTTTATTTATTTTTAGGTGTTAACGTTAAGTTCCATAGTTGAGTTAAAGACTTTGCCTTCAAATAACTTGAATTGCTCTAAAGTGAACCTGATATGTTATCTGAACATTTTTCACAATCACATTCATTTCATTCAGTCAGCATAACTGAGTACAAAGAAATCCTTGGTAATATACATTGTGTTAATGAATTGCCTTTGCTGCATACAAAGGAATCCATATACTATATCAAGGATTCAACAGTGAATTATTGGTCTAGCATAAGTCTATAATAGTAATCAGAGACTTATTTGCAGGTAAATTGCTGGCTATTTATTAGCATGGCATATTCTGAAAAGAAAAATAGCCGGAGGTATTTCAGAAGATTTAGTAATACTAATTCTCTGACTACTCGAAAATTCAATAAAAAGTTTCTGATGGGTTTCAGATAAGGTGCAACAGCCTTAAGTTCAGAAACAAAATAATCAATTCTTTAGAATGTTCTGTAAAGAAAGAAAAGTGATCAGTATTATTTTTCATTCGGAAAGGACAAAGTGAGTTTCAGAGAGCTGAACTGGGTGCTTTGTAAACTTCACTTTGTGGAGGAGAGATATTTATGTGATAAAAGAAGAGAGAGGCAATTAATTTCTATCCAATTCTAAATGGTGGTTTTGAATCCTGTTGGTAGTTCCTGAGTATCTATCTATTATTTGTATTCATTTCCTGATTCTACAAACATACATCAAATATGAACCAAATATCCAGCTAAAAAGTGAAACATTCTGACAAACATAAATGTTTAGATTTATGCATACAATTTATGTATGTATTTAATTTGAAGTTTTTCTTTTGGTTTAAAGTAATTCACCTTAGAAACACAAAAGTTGCAAATACCATCATGTATTGCTATATTTGAAGAGAGATATTAAAACAAAGGATTGTTTTGTTTTGTTTTAATATGGGAGATACTACACAATTGGATGATGGAAGTAATTCCATAGAGAGGCTCCATAAAATTTCAACTTCAGTTTTAAAAGTATCACCAAAATGCAAATTTCTTTTAAAACAGAGAGATACAACAACCTACTATAATGGCCAAAATCTGAAATATTGACAACATTAAATGCAGACAAGAATGTAGAATGGGAACTATCATACAGTATTAGTGGAGATGCAAAATGGCATAGCCACTTTGGAGGACAGTTTGAGAGTTTCTTATAAAATTAGAAATACTCTTACTATCCAATCCAACAATCACACTCCTTGGAATTTACTTAAGAGTTGAGGGGTACTTGGGTGGCTCAGTTGTTAAGTATCTGCCTTTGGCTCAGATCGTGATCCCAGGATCCTGGGATCGAGCCCCGTGTCAGGCTCCCTGCTTGGCAGCAAGCATACTTCTCCCTTTCCCACTCCTCCTGCTTGTGTTCCCACTCTCACTGTCTCTCTCTCTGTCAAATAAATAAATAAAATCTTAAAAAAAAAAAAAAGAGTTGAGAACTAATGTACTATAAAAACCTGTAGAAGGATATTTGTAAACACTTAACTCATAACTGCCAAAACTTGGAAGCAACTAAGATGTCCTTTAGGAAGTAAATGGATAAACAAACTATGGTACATCTAGAAAATAAAATATTATTTAGTGCTAAAAAGAAATGAGCCATCAAGCCATGAAAAGACAAGGAGGAATCTTAAATGCACATAACTAAGTGAAAAAAGCCAAGGTGAAAAGGCTACAAAATGTGATTCCAACTATATGACAATAAAAAGATACAATAAATAGATCTGTGGTTACCAGGGTTGGGGTGGGAGAGATGAACAGGTAGAGCACAGAGGAATTTCAGATTAGTGAAAATACTCTATATGATATAATGATAGTTATATTTAGTTATACTTTTGTCTAAACCCATATCGTGTACAACACCAAAAAACAAACCCTAAGGTAAACTGGACTTCGGTGATCATGATGTGTTAACAAAGGTTCATCCCTGGTAAAGAAATATACCACTCTGGTGGTTAACACTGATAATGGGGGAAGTTACCCATGTACGGAGGCAGGGAGTATAAAGGATATATCTCTTTGCCTCCTTCTAAACTTTGTTGAAATCCAAAAGGTCTCTAAAGTATATATGTATGTATGAATAAGTAAATAAACAAACAAATAAATAAATATTAAATTCTTTTAATCTCCATAGCCCTGTATTTCACCACAACTTACCAGAGTACATTACTGAATCTACTAAAAAAATAATTCTCAACAGAATTAATCTATGATGTAAAAAATGATGGAGATCATAATTATTTCAATCTTTCCTCATTTTTTCCAATACTTTGTTAAGATAATGCTTTAGTTACATAAACAGTTTTTGCAAGTCAAGTTAATTTTTCCATAATTCATGTTTCATTAATAATATGAATGCTAAATTTATGTGTAAAGAATGTAAAATTCAATGAGGCATTTTCAGCAGATATTCTGTAAGCATGAACAGAGTCAATATATCCTGAGAATCTCTTCAAGCATGTCTTGAAACATATGACAAAAATGTATTAAACCTATTGCTCCAGGCAGTCCATAAAGCCAATTTCTATTGAGAATGACTGAGATTTCTTGTGAAGTAATGCCAGAGAAATAATTTCACAAAATCTTTTCAGCATATCCATATTCCAAACACCTGCAGGGCATTTCATTAATGAAAATTAGAGACTTTGAAATATTACTCAAATAAATCACAACATTCCCAATTGGCCTTTGGTTGATCTCATTAGTTTGGGGAAAATTGTTTTAAGCATCCTTAAATTATATGGTGTTTTACAGTCATGAAATTTATCGGTTGATTATCCATATGAAGAAATTATACTTATTATTCTCATATATATTACACTGTACAACCTCTATGACTTGCAAGCAAGATAATATATCTTATGTGTGAATACCACATTAATTTAAATGACTGGATTATTAGAAAAACATTTTAGAGTGGGGGATGGGGAGATTTTCATTGTCCTTTCAAAATATAAAGAAATTTTATCCTATAATTTCTTTCATGTTACATCTAAATACAATTTAGAATAAGCCCTGAAACACTGATGAAACTAGACAGACTGTATAAGATGTACACTGGCAAGTTTAATAACCTAAAAGAAGTCAACCCACTGAATTTTCACTCTCCTATTCTGGGTTCAAAAATTGACTAAGTCCCAAAATATAAACTGTATACTATTAAATAGCAAACATTATATACTTCCTTTTCCAGTGAAACACAACTTTTCCTTAAAAAAAGAAAAGTTAACACCAAAAAAATATTGAATTAAAGAGGATATATATATGTAATATGCATATCAAAAGGTCAAAAATTTAATTAAAGTAACAGTAAACAGGAAAAAAGTTCATATTTCTCAATAACCACAGCAATGGTTGTTACTCTGTGGAATTTAGTTTATGTGATATTTAATCTAATAGGCTCAAAAAATTGTGATTTTATAGATCATCTGGATTTTTTGTTCATTGTTAGGTGTACTGCTTTTCTCCTGAAGTTTTCTAAAACCTAAATGGAAACCAAACTGGTGCATATCTAGTAATTTTTGTTTGTAAACTGGACATTGTAATGACACACAGCAGGGATTCTGGCTTTGTGTTGATTTATGTTCTGGAAGAGAGTTAAATTACTACGTGATCACCTTGAGTTTATGGGACTTTGCTTTATGCTTTCTTGAACATCTGGAGATATTTCTAAGTCTTCCTAACTTGGCAAGAATTTTAACTCCAAACACTGTCTTTCCTGTGGGGGTAGCAAATTGAAAACATCTCTCAGTTCTTTTAACCTTCAAGCTATTGGTTTCTTGGAATCTCTTCATGTGTTTTTCAGGGGCCATGCAAGGATTAAAGGAAATTTATAAACAAATAAGGGACTCTTCCTTATGGAGCCCTTTATATAGTATTTCTTCCCTCAATTTCTATCTGCTCTGGTAGCCCTGAGCTATATCCTCTAACACATTAAGCCAGTAAGAATGCAACTCTCTATCTGAGTTCAAGCCACCTCATACTGTATGCACTGCAGAGTGCCCTCAGGGAAAAATCTCATGAATATAAATCTCACCCAGTGAGACTCAAATCCTTCCCTTTAAATATAGATTCCCTCTAGTTCTTGCCTGACTAGGAATTAGTTAAGAACTCTCCAGTAGCTGTTTTTATATTTCATCCAGAATTTGTATTGTTACTTATAGAAGGGGTAATGTCATAAGTAATTCTATTGTTAATATACTAAAACTCACATTGGTTTCTCTTTATTTTTGAAATGGAGTTTATATAAATAATACCTCATTCCTAAAGATGTTATAAGGGTTTAATCAGACCATATATGCATATATATAGGTCTTTAGAGCAACGTGTAGCACATACTAGAAACTTGATACATATTAACTGCTTTTATTATAATAATTTCTAAGGTTATTAAGACATCTTTGCAAATGCCTCAACCCTGAGTGACTGCTTTGTTTCTTGGTTGTATTTAGTTCCTCCCAAGACACAGTAATATGGGGCTAAGCAAATATCTGGGTTATTCAAAATGGAAAACAATCTTAACTACAATTATCTGTACACTGATGATTTAGCAAAAATTAATTGAAATCCTACTATATGCTCTAACTTATGCTTGATTCTGAAAATAAGAGTATACAAGATATAGATAATCCAGAATATGTGTGTGTTTTCAGCCCATTTTTTCCCATGGAAAAAAAAAGACTTAATAATAAAGTGTTCATAAGCAAATGTAGTAAAATTACTAAACAAAATATCTAGAATTTCTATTGAATCATACTATTGTTGGAATTTACACATAGTTATCAGACACTACAAAATAAAAGTTTTAACCATGAACATTGCATCTAATGATACCTATAACTTAGTAAAGCATTATGGTGGTCTTTTATAATGTAAGTCAGAAAACCTAAATAAAACCATCCCACAGGGGCGCCTGGGTGGCTCAGTGGATTGAGCCGCTGCCTTCGGCTCAGGTCATGATCTCAGTGTCCTGGGATCGAGCCCCGCATCGGGCTCTTTGCTCAGCGGGAGCCTGCTTCTCTCTTTCTCTCTCTGCCTGACTCTCCACCGACTTGTGATCTCTCTCTCTGTCAAATAAATAAATAAAATCTTTAAAAAAAAAAAAATAAAAAAAAAAAAATAAAAAAAAAAAAACCATCCCACATAGCAAGATTTACCTTTTTTCGTACACATATATTGACTTTTTAAAAATGTTTATAACATGGGGCATCTGGGTGGCTCAGTTGGTTAAGCCTCTGCCTTCAGCTCAGGTCATCATCTCAGGGTTCTGGAGCAAGCCCCGCATTAGGCTCTAGGCTCAGCGGGGAGCCTGCTTCTCCCTCTGCCTGCCTTGCTCCCTATTTGTGATTTCTCTCTCTGTCAAATAAATGAATAAAATCTTTAAAAAAATGTTTATAACATAGCATAACAAATCAGGACCATAAAGCAAGACAAAATACTCTAAAAAATCAGTCATTCATAGATAAAAGCCATTCAGATAAAATATTACTATTTGCATTCTGAACTCTAGAGGATAATTTTATATAAGTAACAACATGACAGCAGAAAGATATTCATTCTCTATATTAATATTATCCAACATCTTCCCTCAGATTTCCTGAGTGAAAATCAGTCTTTTCTTGAGAGAAATGATTGAGAGTGGGCTAGTATACTACCAAATATAGAGTATCAATATTTACTCATTCTCCACATCTTTTTCAGGGTGAAATACTTAGCTATAAACTTATTATTATCATTAATAAATAACCTCCAAAATGTGTTCACTACTCATTCCTTCATATAGGAATTGCTTCTCTTATACTGGCATACATATTCTCAAAAAAAAAAAATGTAATTTACTGAGTAAAAAAAGATCAATGATGGTTTTAAAATATTCTTTGAATGTTAATAAGAAGTCTTTTTCCTAGTAGCCACCTAGGGGAACAACAACTATTGTTAGTTTGCTCTCAAATATCAATAAAACAATGCCACAATTAATAACTCAGAAACTTGAAAACTTTTTTAAGTTCTTCCAATCCCCACTGCCATAACATTTATTTATTCTTAGAATCAGCCTAAACATAATTTTATTCCAATTTCTAATGGACAGGTCAATAAACTTTGATTACATGATCCATTTGTTCTTAGAGATGTATGACATAGTTGTAAATTGTAATATAGCCTCTGTATTAGGAGGCAAAATACAATATGCCAAAAATAATCACACCGGTTAGCAACATGACACATAGAGTAAGCTGATTTCATTGGAGGTAGGGATATGACATGAAAACCAGATCTATTTTTTAATATAATGATTACTTCTGATTGTAAAACCTGAGAGTTGAGTTTTAGATATGACTTCTTCCTCTGAAAACACATTTACCTCAATTTTTCCACAGGAGATCAAAGAAATCATTAAATGAAGTTAACTATGCCTTCTGATTTAACTGAAAGGAACACTGAACTCAACATTCAATCTGTGGACACTGTTCCCTGGATATAAAAAATATGTCACATGTCATGGGCCAGCAAAATCAATATTCTAGATTTAGACCTTGGGGCAAGCAATTTTTCCACCTTTTCTTTTGCAACAATGAAGAATTTGACATTAAAATCATTAATCATACATTATAGTTTAGAACTAACACGTGATTTGATCTCTCCAAGTATTTTTGGAATTAGAACTTAGCAATACTAATTCAATGAAGTTACACTAAAGTGCTCAGAGCATTTTGTATGAATAGTAAAGACCTAATTCCTTAGCTCAGAGGCCTCATTCCACCTTTAGTATGGACAAAAAAATATGACTTCTATGCTACTGAAGAGTTAATTCAAACTCTCAAGTGGCAGAACTAGAACAGTTTCTTTTTTTTTTTTTTTTTTTAAAGATTTTATTTATTTATTTGACAGAGAGAGATCACAAGTAGGCAGAGAGGCAGGCAGAAAGAGAGAGAGGAGGAAGCAGGCTCCCTGCTGAGCAGAGAGCCCGATGCGGGACTCGATCCCAGGACCCTGAGATCATGACCTGAGCCGAAGGCAGCGGCTTAACCCACTGAGCCACCCAGGCGCCCTAGAACAGTTTCTTAAATATACACTCAGAAGTTAAAACTTGGTCAATTTGGCCCCTTTCATGGTTTTAATTAACATTATAGATATCATCATGATTGTTCTATTTATAGATTTTGCATTTATATGCTAGATTTACCCATTTGAAGATCTATAATTGAATGAAAGTATGCTATTAGTAATTTGGATTTTTCACATTTAGCTTGGTTTGAGTAAGTCACAAATTTCTATCCATAAAATAATAGTCTTGAAGGTAAAAAAGGATATATCTTAAAATATAAGGCAAGTTCTTTGATCTTTCTCATATTTTGTTTCTTTTTTTTTTGCCTTTTCTTTTTTTCTTGTTCATTTAGTTTTCTTGTTTTTTTTTTAAATTAATGTATTATTCCAGTCTAGACAAATCTTATCAGTTTTTTCTCATTTTGATTCATACTAAAATGATCCTCAAAATCTACAACTTTTTTAAAGTCCTCCCAAACCAAGTACCTACTTTTGTTATGGATTGGGTGTGTCTTCCCTGCCAGTACTTTCTGTTTTCTTTTAACACAAAATTCCTAATCATATATTGTTTTTTTTTTTTAATATCTATTTTTTAGTTTGAGAGAAAGAGAGGGTGTGCATGAGCAGGAGGAAGGGCAGAGGCAGAGGGAGAGAGAGAATCTCAAGCACACTCCACGCTGAGTGTGGAGCCTGATGTGGGGCTTGATCCTGCAAGACCATGCCTAAGCTGAAATCAAGAGATGGATGCTTAACTGACTGAACCACACAGGTGCCCTCTGCATCTATTGTAATTCACTCTGTGATCCTCAAAATTGGATAAATTATATGATGCCCCTCTGTAAGTCTGGCATATATTCTTTATACTTGCAATTATTTGCTCATTCATCATACAATCTGTCCCTCTCATTGCACTTGAACTCTATAATAGCAGGGACCACCAATCAATTAATATTGATTACTGATTGACTAGGATTTTAAATTTCTACTTTCCTGCTAAGTTTTTAAAGGTAAACATAGTGAGTCTGTGTCTCCATGCCTGGTAAACAGTAAATAAATTTTCAGTCCATTTTGTTGAATGTTCACCAACCATCTATCTTCTCAGAATGTCTAGAGACATCATATCACAGATGAACTTATAAAATATAAAGTCCACTTTATTTTTTTTTTAAAGATTTTATTTATTTATTTGACAGACAGAGATCACAAGTAGGCAGAGAGACAGGCAGAGAGAGAGGAAGGGAAGCAGGCTCTCTGCTGAGCAGAGAGCCCGATGCAGGGCTTGATCCCAGGACCCTGGGATCACGACCCGAGCCGAAGGCAGAGGCTTTAACCCACTGAGCCACCCAGGCACCCCTAAAGTCCACTTTATAAACGACCTATCATCTGCACTGCCACCATGGGCACCACAGGAGTTAAATATTAAAAATCAATGACTTAATTGTTTTCAGCTAGCTCCTCTTCTACTAAGAGACTGTTTCAGTTTCACTTACCTCAATGATAGGCTTTCTTCTTTTATACATTTTTGCTTGTCTTTCCATACTAACTAAGGCTTTAGTTACCACTTATGTACAAATAATGCAGAATGTAACATTTCAAGTGCAAACACTTCTCTAAGTTTCAAACACATGTAAAATTGCCACACTGATATCTTCAACTTTCTATCACAAGTTTAATATATCCATATCTAAAAATGATTTAGGATAGTTTTATACCAACTACCACAAAAAGTGGTCTCTTTCCAATAAATCCTAGTGAATAGATCAACCATTCATTTTGCATACTACTCACCATCTCAATAAATGCAGAAAAGAATTTGACAAAATTCAACATCTATTCATGATAAAAACTCTCAAAAAAAAAAAAAAGGGTATAGAGGGGACATACAGCCACATAGTAAAGACGATATATGACAAGCCCACCACTTATAGCCTACGCAACAGTAAACAGCTGAAAGCTTTTACTTTAAACTCTGGAATGAGACAAGATGCCCACTCTCACCACTTTTATTCAACATTTGAATACTGGAAGTTCTAGCTAATGGAATTGGAATATTGGAAGTTCTAGCTAATGGAATTAGGCAAGGAACAGAAATAATATCCATACAAATGAGTAAGGAAAAAAAGCAAAACTGTCTCTATTTGCAGATGACATTATACTATATAGAAAATTCTACAGATCTCACCAAAAAAACTGGTAGAATAAATACATTCAGGAAAGATGCAAGGAAAAAATCAATGAACAGAAAATATCTGCATTTCCATAACTATCAGAGTGAGAAATTAAGAAAATAATCTCACCTACAATAGCATCAGAAAGAATAAATACTTAGGAATAAGTTTAAACAAGAGGAAACATCTGCATGCTGAAAACTATAAGATGCTGATGAATGTAACTGAAGACACAAATAAATGAAAAGTTATTCTGTGTTCATGGATTAAAAGAATTAATTTTGTTAAAATATTCATACTACCCAAAGTAATCTATAGATACAATGCAATCTCTATCAAAATTCCTGTGTCATCTTCATAGAGATGGAAAGATATTCCTAAATTTGTTTGAAACCACAAAATACATAGAATAGCCAAAGCAATTTTGACAAAGAACAAAGCTGGATGCATGTCATTCACTGATATCAAACTATATTACAAAGCTGTAGCAATCAAAACAGTATGGTGCTAGCATAAAAACAGACACATAGATCAACAGAACAGATACAGGTCTCAGAAATAAACCTATGGATATATATAGCCAATCAATTCTTGACAAAAGATGCCAAGAATATACAATGGGGAAAGGATAGTTTCCTTAACAAATGGTGTTGGGAAAATAATAGCCATATGCAAAAGAATAAAAAAGGGCCCCTATCTTTCATGATAAACAAAAATAAACTCGAATGGATTAAAGACTTGGGTGGAAGACCTGGAAATGTAAAACTCCTAGGAGAAAACATAGTGGGTAAGCTCCCTAACAGAACTTCTTGGGAAAAGTTAATGCAAAAAAAGCAAATTTAGATTAAGTTAAACTACACCAAACTAAAAAACCTCTGCACAGCAAAGGAAACTATCAGCAAAATGAAAAAACAACCTATGGAATAGGATAAACTATTTGCAAGCCACATATCCAATAAGGGGTTAATATCTAAAATATTTAAGGAATGCTTACAACTCAATAGCAAAAAGTCAAATAATCCAATTAAAAAATGAGCAAAAGATGTGAATATATATTTTCCCAAAGATGAGATACAAATGACCAACAGGCACATGAAAAGATGTTCAACATTACCAATCATTACAAAATGCAAATCAAAACCACAATGTGGTATCACCTCACACCTGTTAGGAAGTCCGTGATCAAAAAGATAAGAGATAACAAGGGCTGGCATGGTTGAGGAGAAAAGGAACCATTATACTGTTTTGGGAATGTAAAATGGTGTAGCCACTATGGAAAACAGTACTCAAGAAGTTAAAAATAGAACTGCTATACGATTCAGCAATTCCACTTCTGAATATATATCCAAAGTAAAGGAAATCATTATCTTGAAGAGATATCTGTACTCCCATAATTGTATCATTATTCACAATAGCCAAAATATAGAAACATCCTTAATGTCTATCAATGGATCAATGTGCAAGGAAAATGTGCTGTGTATATACAGTGGAATATTATTCAGCCTTAAAAATAAGGAAATCCTGCCATTTGCAACAACATAATACCTGGAAGCATAATGTTAAGTGGAATAAGCCAGATAGACAAAGACAAACACTGCAGGGTGCATGGTATCACTTATATATGTCATTTAAGCAAACAATAATACCGCTTCCCCACAAAAAAAAAAAAAAAAAAAAAAAAAAAAGGTTAAACTCTTAAGAAACCGAGAGTAGAAGTGGTTTCCAGGGCTGGGAAGGAGAAACAGGGAGAGGTAGGTAAAAAGGCACAAACTTTCAATTATAAGATGAAAAAAATCTGAGGATGTAATGTATAATATGGTGATCATAGTTGATAACACCGTGATCATAGTTGATAACACCATACTGTGTAACTGAAATTTATGAAGAAAGCAGAAGTCTGCAGAAAAAAATTTCTCTAGTTTGCTAGACAACCCAGACTCAAAAACTCTACTCAACTTGTCCCAACATCCATTCCAAATCCTCTGCTGTTAGCCGAGATAACTGCTGAACTTCAAATAAAGTATTTATAAAAATATTTTTTCCTATGTTTGTTTCCCAAGCAAAAGTGTGATCTACCTAAGGACAGAAATGGAGTCTCTAAACCCCAAATTCCTTATTATAGGGTCTAAAGGAACTTGTTTTTCAGCAAAGGAAAAAAAATTTCCAAATATTACAAAATAATGTGCAGATATGTGAGTGTTTGGAACAGATTTATTTGTCAAGGATTAAAACATTAGTAGGTGAAAAAAAGGAAGAAACAAACGTAGATTGGTATTAACATAATACCATGGTAAACACTATTTCATTAAAACTCATGGATATGAGAACTAAAGGACTGTCACTATGAAACATTTAAGCAACTCGAGAAAGATGAAACTGAAAGAAAAGGAGCGAAATGGATAGTTCTGAAAAGTTTTGACAGAACATTATCAGGTACAGAAAGTGAAAAAGATAGAGGGAAGAAAAGATATAACTTAATGATGTACATTAAAAAATTTAGAACAGATTTTATAAATAATATATAATACTTATTTAATAATTCATTAGCTAGTTTTTTTCCTTCACACCTAGTTTCCTAGACACCTCTTTTTTTCCCATAGAGTTGGTAAGTTTTTGAATATGAAATGTGCTCTGCCAGGCCATGAATTCATTTTATAGTCACTTTTTTCCATATTAACATTTCTTGCATTTATTATTACTTAAAAACAATCAGCCAATCACTTATTAAACCTGGGTACTTTAACAAATGTGCTATTTTACAAATCTTCATTTAAACAGAAGAGAAACATGAAGCTGAAGACCTTGTCTTACTGGCTCAAAAACACACATATCAGACTGCTTATAGGTCTTGTTTGACAGGCTACAGGTAAGCTACCATTCTATACTCCATATATTATTCCTATGATGGCCTCTCAATCCTCAAATGGTTACTGATTCTTGTTCTAAGTGTAAAGGCAATGAATTTTTCTTCCCAAAAGCAACATCCAGTATGACGTATGGTGGCAACTTCATGCACCAGTCTTGGTACTAGATTCTCCCTGTCCTTCAGTCTAATTAATTTCAGAGACTTGGATTAGAAAGAGCAATAGCGTATAGTCCAAGGATTAAAGCATTAGAAGTAACATCTTCAACATAACAATTATTTTGGTAGGAATAATACAAAGTTAATATTTTTAAAAGAAAATGTGATTGTACTTTTTAAAACTGTAACATTATCAGCAAAAGAATTA
The DNA here is from genome assembly GCF_022355385.1 of Mustela nigripes. Classification (NCBI taxonomy): domain Eukaryota; kingdom Metazoa; phylum Chordata; class Mammalia; order Carnivora; family Mustelidae; genus Mustela; species Mustela nigripes. The sequence continues at coordinate 150,359,477 of NC_081559.1, forward strand.
GGCAATACGTTTATTGGCATTCAATCAATATCAACTATAGATGCTATGATTTTAAATGTCACTTTTCCTGTTTATTCATTAATTCCTCAGATATTTAAGTATATACTAAGTGCTAGGGATTATTCTTGGTCCTAAGGATATAATGGCAAGTTAAAACAGCCTTGTTTCTTACACTTAAGGGCATTAAAGTCTAGCAGATTATATTGGGGGTAAAGTGTTACAGAAGAACCAGAAAGAAGGAACAGCAGTTTTCATAACTGTCATGAATTTGGGATTGTGATTTAACAACTTTTGAGAGAACTATAATCATTTTTAGAACGCATCTAAGTAGAGTTTGGACTTTATTTAGCAGTCACAAGAAGTCAATATATTATTGGAAGTTTTAAGAGGTAGACAAATGTACTATTAAATGTACCATTAAAACACCATGTTAACATTGGGTAATGTAAGTAGGGAACAAGGTCTCGATAGCCAAAACAGGGAGCTCACCCATGGGCTGCTGAACATCTTCCTATAGCCCACTGACTACTCTCAACTAGTGTTCAGGATATCATATTGAAAAACATTAGGGAAGTTAATTCGTTATATCCTAAGGAACTGGAGTTCATAAAGGAAAAAATATTATGATCCACTAGGCTAAATAAACATTTTTGCTCCTTAATACTCAAAACATTTTTGTCTGGTAGTGACTTAATAGAGAAATAAGAGACTTGACTTTGATAGGATTTATATCTATTAAAATTTATTTCCTTATTGTTTTTGACAAGGAGTGAGTTTGAACTACTTGATAGCTTGTCTTCCTCTATGACTATCTGAAGAATTCTTGTTCATGCCTCAAGGCCAGGAATTCAACCCCTTTACCTTCCCAGCTTCTTAAAGCCCCACTAACTGTGAATTTAAGGACTTTTGAGTATTGGCTCTTGGCATTCTCAAACTCTCTTAGCTCCTACATATATACATCTCTCTTATTCTTAATTTTGGAGTCCATTTGACTGAGGGTTTTTTTTTATGATTCAAGGATTTATTAAATCATACATGCAAAACATACTGCTAATTGCATTAGCAAAAGATCAATGTAAAAACACTTCACGATTCTGCAACTGTCAATTTAAAAAATGTTGTTCTAGTAGTTGAGAGGTGCAACCTTCTATTCTTGCCAGTGAATAAGTGGTACAGAACTTTGTTAGCACAGCACGGGCTTAAAGAACCTCACAGACCCAAGGGAACATGGTCAATCCGGGCTTATGGGATACAGCTGGACAAGAAGATTATGGCCGATTACATCCCTTATCCTACCTGCAAACATATGTACCTTTAATTTGCTTTTCTCTTGTGAGTCCTGCATCATTTGAAAATGTGTGAGCAAAGTGGTACCCTCAAGTGCGACACCACTGTCCCAAAACCCCCACCACCTTGGTGGGGACTAAACTTGATCTCAGGCATGATATTTGACTGAGTTTTTAAATTAACCTTCATTCTTACTTATATATTGCTCCCCCAGGTTTTTATCTTTCAGGAGTTTACAATTCATTGATTTACCAACTTTATTGTTCTCCTCCAGAATTAATATTTTATAATTCTACTTGTTTAAACAACTCTATTGGTTTTGCTTTTATTTCTTTGTGGTATTAGAATCATATAAAAACATTATCAACTAGATTTCTCTGTTGTTTTATCTCATTTTCAGCTTTTGCATTTGGTATCTTTATTATTCTAATTATTCTTAATGTTTTATAATTTCTTAATTTTGCCATAACATTTTTTTTTCTTGAACTTTTCTTATGTTAAATAATAACTTCTGATGCTGCATAAGAATAAAGCAATAAGCAAAAAGCCAGGAAAAAAAAGATCAAAGAAGTGAACAGGCAAAAAAGAATCACAAACAATTTAAAATTACCATAATCTTTTGCTTTTTAATTCTCTGTGAAAGAAAGGAAATACTTTATGTTACATTTTATTTCTAGATAGAGAATTCATTTGATCTACTAGAGTCAACACATTTTGAGAATTTCTCATAGCATTTTTTTTTTTTAACTAATACTTCCTTAGCCCAGCACTTCAGCTCTAGTCTCTCTTTTCCTGTGGACTCTGCCAAAAATCCTAACCATACCAACCAAGCCCACAGTGTGAGCCTGGACCAAGGTGCCTGCATGTCCCTACTCTACCTGATAAGGAAGATTTTTCTCAACCCATGATCTCATCTTCTTACCACAGAGCCTCAAGCAGAGTAATATTAAAATTATTAAATAGGACCTAAAGAATGTCAGATGACTTGTTAAATGTAATTGAAAGAAAAAGACAAATATTACTCATGTTTTAGTTGCATTAGGACTCTTCTGAGTTCTATTTAGTTACCTCTGGGTTTTGAATCATTAAAAAGTGATTTTTTTTTTAACAATAGCATAATCAGATGTTACAAAAAAGTTATTCCAAACTCTGGTGATTAGCTCAGGTGACCTTGAGATAACAGAAACATTCAATTTGTTGCTTTGCTAATGGGTACACTTGAAGTTTTTGTCTTTATTTTTTTGTCTTTATTTTTTTGGTGAAGTTTTTGTATTTATTTATTTATTTATTTGTCGGAAAGAGAGCACAAGCAGAGGGAGCAACAGGTAGAGAGAGAAACAGGCTCCCCACTGGTCAGAGAGTCCAATGCAGGACTCGATCCCAGCACCCTGGGATCATGACCTGAGCTGAAAGCAAGTGTTTAACCACTAAGCCACCCAGGTGTCCCTATACCTTAAGTTTTACTTATACTACCAATGTAAGCAAATTACTTTGACTGAACATTTCTTTAAATTGTCCATGTCACTTCAGATAGAACTAGCAATGGTATATAATAATAAAAATCTTTATATATGCATCCATACACACATGGCCCTAAATAAAGTACTTTCCTTTAATATAGTAATATTAAACCCAACTTTTATGTAAAAAACAAAAGCAAGGGGCGCCTGGGTGGCTCAGTGGGTTAAAGCCTCTGCCTGCGGTCCAGGTCATGATCCCAGGGTCCTGGGATCGAGCCACGCATGGGGCTCTCTGCTCAGGAGGGAGCCTGCTTCCCCCTCTCTCTCTGCCTGCCTCTCTGCCTACTTGTGAGCTCTGTCTGTCAAAAAGAAAGAAAGAAAGAAAGAAAGAAATATGCAATTTTAGAGAAAACCTAATGTTTCTGCCTATCTCTTCTCCGAGGTTCTTATTATCACCTTCTATATCTTGCTCTGTCAACTTCTTTCTCTCTATCTACTATCTCTATCCCCAACTACCTTTTCCTATCAGCATTTAAAATTCATTAGAGTTTTAATAAATAAATAAATAAACAAAATGGGGAGTGGGAATGGCTAAAGGGGAGTGACGGATAAAGACTTCTAGTTATGGAATACAAAAATCACAGGAATAAAAGGTACAGCATAAGGAATATAGCCAAAGGAATAATAGCACTGCATGGGGACAGATGGTAGCTACATTTGTGGTTCATGTAGTATAATGTATATAGACTTGTCCAATCACTATGCTCTAAACCTGAAACTAATGTAATATGGTGTGTTAACTATTCTTCAATAATAAAGGTAAATAAATTGCCAATTTAAAAAAGAAAAGAAGAAAACATGCAAAGTCTGAGTAACTTTCACATCCAAGAGTATATGTATACAGGATGACTAAATGTAATGCAATATTGGACAGGCTCCTTGAAAAGAACACTAGGCAGAAACTAAGAAAATCTGAATAAATTATGAACTTCCGTTAGTAAGTATTTATCAGCATTAGCTCAGTAACTATAACAAACTTACCATACAAATATAAAATATGAGTAACAGGAAAAACTGTGTGGAATAGATGCAAATTCTGTGTACTAACTTTAAAACTTTTCTTTAAACCTAAAACTGCTCTAAAAATAATTTTTTTTTTAAAGTTTGACTTTTTGGTCTTTTTTTTTTTTTTTAAGATTTTATTTATTTGTCAGAGAGATCACAAGTAGGAGAGGGGGGAAGCACACTCCCTGCTGAGAAAGCCCGATATGGGGCTTGATCCCAGGACTCTGAGATCATGACCTGAGCTGAAGGCAGAGGCTTAACCCACTGAGCACCCAGGCACACCTTGATCTATCCTCTTTCACTTAGCAAAATGTTTTCAAGGTTTATCTATGTCGTAGCCTTCATTCTTTATAGGCCAAATAAAATTCTATTGTATGGATATACTAAAAACCAAACAAACACAGAAACAAACAAATAATAGTATATGTATCAAGCACTAAGCTAAGTTCTGCATAAAACAGAGAGAAACATGAGTATTATGATCCTCATGACTTTTCTGTCTAATGGGGAAAAGTGAAATTAAACAAATATTTGCAGAAATAGGATACATAAGATGTTATGGAGATAATAGCATGGTTATCCATGTTTCTTCCAGATGTAACCCTTCTTTACCTTCCCTTTTGTAACCAAATTTCTTGAAAGAAATACCTTCACCCTCTGTCCACAATTCTTTTCCTCCAGTTTACTTCTCATCTGACTGAATTTGGGATTGTTTTCAACAAGGTCACTAAAGACTTCTTGTTGCCAAATCATATAGACTCAGATGAACAGAAAAGCTTTAGTCTGGGCTGGGGTAGGATGATCAGGGAAGGTGTCCCAGAATAAGTGAAAATCCTCTTAAAGTAAAAACTGAAATCATCCACTAAGCATTAATCAGGATGAATGTAAAAAGGCACAAACTTAATCAAAGAAATAAAAACTTTGAAAGCTAGAAAGACAAATCCAAGATCTCTTAAGTTTCCAGAGAAAAAAAAGAAAATAATATGCCTACAGAAGAATGAGAACAGTCACTCATCAGTCGGACAATGCTTCCAATGTTCTGATGGACAATGATTTAACCCTAGACTCTACAATAGAGTAAGGACTAAATGTAAAGGTAGAATAAAAAGTTACCAGGATTCAGAAACCTTCCCCACTATATAACTTTTCTTCAGAATTTACTTGGGGACATACTCCTTTGTTCCACAAAATGAGAGAATAAAAACAAACTAAAAAATACACATGACTTGGAAAATAGTAAATAAAACATTTTTTTAAAAAGAGGGAAATCCTAGAATGTCTATGCTGTCACACAGGGAAAAGAAAGATTAAAAAGGTTAAAAGGGAGATAGGGAGCTATAGTCAACAGATACATTTCAATAAAAATAATTTCAAGTGTTACTGACACTACCTCTGGATAAACTAAATAAAATTAAATGGAAAATTTCATGAATTGTCCTGAAAATAATAACAACTGAAACCAATATGTTTTTTTAAAGATTTTATTTATTTATTTTGAGAGAGAGAGAGTGAGTGCATAGGTGAGGTGGGGAGAGGCAGAGACAGAAGGAGAGAGAGAAGCAGACTCCTGGCTGAGCAGGTAGCCTGATGTGGGACTCGATCCCAGAACCCTGGAATCATGACCTAAACCACCCAGGCGCCCCACTGAAGCCAATATTAACATGAGAATTTAATTAAATTAGAATAAACCTTCTTTCTGTAATTTTGGTTTGTCATAATAAAGAGGTATGTAATTCCTTTGTTAAATCCAATTATTCAGAGAGATCGACTCTTTAAAATGTTAAAATTTCACTGATAAAAACATATTCTTTTTTAGACATAGACAAGACTGAAATTCTACTTTTACTCATGCACTTTTATTAAAAAAGTAAAAGTTGTATGCATTTGATTCTTGTTATTCTGCTTAACCAACTGTGTTTGGATTATCTGTATTTGGAGAGAGATGTTTTGGCAGGGATTCTTCAAACAATTTCACTTTAAGTATAGTAATGTATGTGATGTGAACAGTAAATACTTGTTTGAAATCATATAAGATACTAATAGAAGATTTTCTGTTTGCTGAGTGAATGGGTAATGGAATGAACAAATGTAGATTAAAGATATAGAATTTTATCACTGAATTTTACATAAAGGTTTCTATATTTCATAGGTAGATTCAATTCTTTGAGGGAAATTCTTATATTATGAATTCATTTTCTTGTGTTTATGTTTATTAAACACAGTCCTATTAACTAATATATCCTGAATATTTAAACAGATATCTTAACACTATCAAAGATGCTGGGGGAAATGTGGAGAGAGGGGTTTCTAACAAACAGATGGGATTATTCACAATAAAACTATTTCTTATTAAAGGATTAATGTGTTTCAAGTAAGACATTATATATTTCACACATATTATTAAGACTGAAAAATGACAAGGTGAGCAATAGCACGTGCTGTTAAGAGAAATAATAGTAAAAATTTATAGGAATGTTTGAAAAATAAAGTGGAAATGATGGTTAGGAGAGATAAATGTTGAAAACTTCAAACGCAGTATTATGTGAGCACAGGTTTTGTTATCTTCCTCTCTCTTTTTATTATTTTTTCAATTCCCATTTGGTTTCTATCTTAGTCTGAGAAATAAAACCTTCTTACAGAACTACCAAGAAAATTCTCCTGTTGGTATTCTACTTCTATTGTTAGCTGTATCGTTATACTTAACTAGTTTAAAATGGAATCTGAACCCAAAATCATGAGGATTAATATAGAGTTACAAAACTAGCAACATATTTTATAATTTAGTCACATAGTAATTTTATCTTTTTGAAGATGATATAAGATCAACAGATGTAATGATACTGTCATTAAAAACAGGAAACCGGGGACACCTGGGTGGCACAGTTGGTAAGGTGGCCAACTCTTGATTTTGGCTCAGGTCACGATCTCAGAGTCCTGAAATTGAGCTCAGCATCAGGCTCCATGTTCAGTGGGGAGTCTGCTTGGGGATTCTATCCCCATCTACCTCTGCTCCTTCCTCTGGTCCCATGCTCTCTCTCTCTCTCTAAAATGAATAAAGAAATCTTAAAAAAAAGAAAAAATGGAAAATGTTATAATCCAAGAAGTTCAGATGGAAATGAACTTCTAATTCAGCAAAATTTTGATAGTATGAGTTCCCAACCAGGCAGAGATTAATACTGTCATCTGGTGTTCACCTGGATGCCAGTAAGTGCTTCTGCTCTTGGAATGCATCAGATTGCTAGAGCACTATTACATATCCTTTATGTAATGAAATTCTAGTCAATTCTTTATGCAACTAGATTTTATTTTAAGTAGTCTTCACGCCCAGCACAAAGACTAACGTGGGGTTTGAACTCACCACGCTGAAATCAAGACCTGAGCCGAGAGTCAGACACAACAAACTGAGCCACCCGGGTGACCCTGTAACTAGATTTTTTTAATGATTAAAAAAAGAAGGAAAATATCAAGATGTTTTTTTCCTCTTTTATTCATCTTGACACATTCAGAGACTTTTTATATTAATAATTTATCCCTTACTGTACCAGTGCTGTACAAATTTCACCAGGCCTAAAGTTATTTAAAATTTGACCTGATTCATACCTTAGTTTCAATGCGTAGACATATAAAATACCTGAGAGGAAACTCAGAGCTATCACTAATATTCATAGCTATAAGGCCCAAGGAACAAATACATTCCATTTCTCTCCTTGAAACTCTCATTCTCACTAGCTTTCCTTTACAGATTTTGTTGGTACTTTTCTATTAAATCTTTTGTTACTCTTTTGTCAGGTCCTACTCCTCAGGCTGTCTCAATTTTTGGTTTTCTCAATTGTTCGTTCTTTCAGAGTCTCCTATTCTTACTCTGTAAATTCTCAGTAATTTTATTTTTACCCAAATCTTCAACAAACCTCAACGTATCAATGGCTCCCTAATAGGAGCTCTCAATCTAATCCAAACCTCTACAGATTAATTCTTTCTAGGAACATTTAGCCAGATATTCCACAGATAGCTCAAAAACAGTAAAGTTTTTACATCCAGCCCATTTTCCTAGGAATTAAATTTCTGCATATCCTGCCCCGTATTTTTAAAACAAGCAACTGCATTGGAATGTTCTGTTAAACTGGGAGAAAGACACTATTTCAGACAAGGACAACTGAATTACAGAAGTAGTTAGGTAGGGGCACCTGGTTGGCTCACTCAGTTAAGTGTCTGACTCTGGCCCAGGTCATGATCTGGGGGTCCTGGAATCAAGCCCCGCATTGGGCTTCCAGCTCAGGAGTGTGTTTGTACCTCTGCCCCTGCCCATCATCCCCTCTAATGCACCCCCCGACCCGGCTTGTACGCTCTCACTCTCTCTCTCTCTACCAAATGAATAAATAAAATCTTTAAAAGAAGAAGAAAAAATTAGGTAACAGAAGGGCAATTTATTTATCTTGTAAAATCTTACCTCAGAATATGTAAAGAAGCAGCATTTTCCAGTATTGGCAATTTTTTTTTCCATCTCTTTCTGAAAGTTCTGAGGAATCAGCACAGTATTTGAAACAGTAGCATAGGGAAACTGGGGAACTGTCTAATGTAGATCTAGACAATTTGCAAGGAACATGACACCAATTTTATTGACAAGTAAATGAACACTGCATATTATAAATGCAATAGTTTGTGTTTTTTTTAAAAGGTTTAATAACATCTAATTAAGATCCTAAAATTTTCAGTTTTAATAACTTTATTTTAAAATTTTATATTCATTTAGTATACTTTGACTTTTAATTTTCCTAATTTAAGAAAAATAATTTTTTTAAATATCTTACATTTTTGGCTTCAATTTACATTTTGGATGAAGATTGTATTTAAATTGTACATACTTTAAATAGAATTATATACTATTTTCAATCGTTTAAATCATTCAGTGAGTACAATTCACCATGATGATAGTAATCGAAAGTACAAAAGTATAGCCCAGGAAAGGAAAAAGATAAAAAGAGACAAGAAATAAAAAGTCTTCCTGGATAAAGTATATTTTTCAAAGTAGAATAGGATGTATTTTTTTTTAACAGTTCCTTAGGTTGGCTTTTAATGTTTAAATATTTAGAAATTTGGCATGTGGGCCTCCGTTTGTACTCTTGCCATAGGCTCTAAAAATGTTAAGGGTAAGCATTCTCAAATTCTTTGTATCCATAACCTAGCTTAATACTTCCCTCCAAATCTACTTTGCTTCGTAAATTTTCTAACTTGATGACACAGCCCTCTACCCAAATACTTAAACCAGAAACCTAAATGTCACAATAATTCTTCTACACACCTAACATCTATCTAGTCACTGAGATTTTATTTTTTAGTCCATTTTTAAAATATCTTTAGAATAGTCCCTTCCTAAGAGATCTTTCCTGATCAGCCTCTACAAAGCAGCCTCTCCCATCCTTCCACCCAAGTCACAACTTCTCTCAAACCTTTACTTATTAGTTTGGAAATTATTGTATTTATGTACTTATTTCTCCATGATTAATCCTTACCCTTCTTGGGAGTATAGGTTCCAAGTAGGATTATTTAGCTAAGTATTTATTTACTAAAGTGTTTATTTACTTGTATTTATTTAAATATTTAGCTAAATACTGTATTTAGGGGCCTTAAAATAGTATCTGAAATAGAATTGCCACTACAAAAAAAAAAAAAGACTTGTTAAATTAATGAAGAAATTTTGTGTCCACATAGAATGTTATCATTAATTCTATGGATGCAGTTTAGAATATTCTTTCACTGACTGTTCAGAAGAACAGACTCTTAAATAACTAGATTTTCTTAGCTGCAGTGCTGATGAATGATGTACCCAAGAAAAATTAGAGTGGTAAAAGACACTTTAATCCTCTTAAGAACTCTCTCCTCTTCTAACAATCATTTGGACTTACTTTATTCTTTTTTTTTTTTTAAGATTTTATTTATTTATTTGACGAGAGAAATCACAAGTAGGCAGAGAGGCAGGCAGAGAGAGAGGGAAGCAGGCTCCCTGCTGAGCAGAGAGCCCCATGCGGGACTCGATCCCAGGACCCTGAGATCATGACCTGAGCCGAAGGCAGCGGCTTAACCCACTGAGCCACCCAGGCGCCCATGGACTTACTTGATTCTTAAAGAACCACCATCTTTTTAATAACACATGATCATTATTTTCTTAACAGGCTTTCATTTTTTTCAAGTCTGTTTCACTCTAAAAAATAATTTCTTATTAGTGATTAGGAAATAATTAAAGTCTGCAAATACAGTGTTATTTAACCTCTCACATGGTTTTCAATTTTAATTGATCCACAGGAACGAAGGTTTTTTTTCCAGCTGTGTTTTTTAAACCTTGTGGTTCTTGATGTTGGAAATAAACACATTAGGTTCAAAGAGAGTTCAAGTTATTCATATTAAACACAACCTTAAACTGATACATTGACTAATGTATGTTGTTGTAGACATACTTGTTGTGTTTCTCCAATTAGATTCTTACCCAGAAGTAAGGGTTCTCAACATTTCTGGGGAAATTCCATTACATTTTTTTTTCATTCTTCTCTTTCCTATAGGAAGAATGCAGGGTTGCTTCCCACCCCCACCCCCCAATTCCTTACTTTGGCTGCATTATCTCAGTGTATGGAACAGATGGCTTTCAAATTATTGAGTTTGCTCTTGAGAACTGCCTTTGGAAATGCAAACTTAGTCAAGAAAATTTTAAGCAATTTTTCACTTCGTTTTCATAGAGTTTGTCCACCTAGTTTTGAAAATGGATAACATGATTCATAATTAAGATATTGAAGTCCTAACCTCATCTATAGTTCCTTAATGATTAAGTGTTTTAAACGTAAGTAAAAAGATAAAACTATACTAAGGGTAGATCAGTGAATGTAAGTCAAATTTCAAAACAGATTTAAATTAATTCAGGGAAGCAGAGAAAAGAAACTGATTTTTAATTCTCTCCGACAAGTCATTCATTTTCTCTTAGTTTCTTCACAAATTCTTTATATTTTTGGAAGTGAGCCTCCACACTCATATCTGAATACTGAAGAAGTGCCCTGTTCTGGCTGTCCCCACATTGTGCACCTTTCTAAAAGTTACACTTTTTGTGTCACTGTCCTCTTCGAAAATTTCAGTGGCCCCAAACTCCAAAGATGGCGTCTACAGCCTTCACCATCTGAGGCCAATTTGAGGAGTTCAGCTCCTGGTTAAGACTTTTGTGTGGTCTTTTAGGCCTGGCCATAATTCATTAAAAAGGCTTTACCAGGTAGATCTCAGGCGGAGAGCAGCCCTCAGGAAGCACAACTCAGTGCACAGCTAGCGCACAGCGGTATGGGGGGGAGTGCAGTCAAGGATGCTGCTTCTCTGCCAGCTCTATCCTGCGCATCCATGTATATCTAGCCTGGACACCTTTGTTCCTAGATCTCTTTATGTGAGGCTTTTGGCAGAGGTCCTCGGGCTTCTCTGCCAAAGCCTTCCTATGGGAGTGGCTGGCCGGAAAAACTTGGTAAAACTTGACACTTTCCCCCGCTCCGACTCAGTACCTCAGGGTCTCTAAAACTGCTGGAACGTTCCTCAACAGTGACACAACCGCCACCTCCCGTTGAGCCACCTGGCTCTCCACTGGTGTTGCCTGTAAATCTGTTTTGCCCCTGATCCCGGAGGGCAGGGGGAGGCAGAAGAAAGAGGTAGCCCACCCCAGATTGTAGGTGGCAGGTTTAATAAACAAGGGAACTTACCTACGAGGATTGTGTCTGCCAGTGGCAGCCGCAAGAGCCGTGCCTCTCCACACTGTCACCAAATCTTAACAGATCCCATAGAAGCCACACGTGAGTTCAGTCAGCACCGGGCCAGCTCGCTCTCCGGAGGCTGCTTCCTTGAGGAGGCTCAGGGCTGTGGAAACTTCCGGGCAGAAGTACAGTCGAAGGCGGGGGGGGGGGGGGGGGGGGGGGGGGAGACCCAAGGGGGCGCCGGGGGCCGGGGGTTGGAGAGGCCATCACGTACCCCCACCACGCCCAGCCCCTAGGGCAACCCCCCCGCCCCTCCTC